>NC_058132.1:629634138-629826785 GCF_016433145.1 Gracilinanus agilis
CCCCCCCCCCCCTCTTCCCCCGAGCTCCTAGAGCCTGCTCTCTGTCTCCCCGACCCCCGCTACGCGCTCTGCTCTCTCTGCTCCCCAGTCCCCCGGTCTCCCCACCGTTTCGCGCGCCCCATCCCAGACTGTCCTGCCCGGACAGCTCACCCCGCTCCGGACTCCCAGCCCTCCTCCCCAGAGCCCCGCCCTCCTGACCATTCCGCGTCGCGTGCCACCCTCCTCCCTAGCCCTCAGCAAAGTCCCTTGAGCATCGCGCCCTCTGGCCGCCCCAGAGGAGGGGATGGGGCTAGAAATGGGTATGGGGAGGGAGGGGCGCCCGGCCCCGGCCCGCGCATGCGCTCTGCCATCCCCGGCAGGCGCCTGTGGGGGACGGTCGCCTGTCAGTGGAGCTCTAGCGGCTCGAGCGCTGACGCCGGTGGCTCCGGAGCGGCCGCGCCACGAGGAGACCGTGGAAGCTTCGCAGCTTCTCCCCAGCCACGGGGCGGAGTGGGGGTCGGGGCCGGGGTCGGAGGAAGCCCCCACTCCGTCCCCGTCCCCCTCCCCGTCCCCGTCCCCGTCCTCGTCCCGGTCCCCATCCCCTTCCCCACCCCCTGGAGCCCCCCCTTCATGGGCCGCCATCATGGCGGCTCTGTACCAGAGCTCGGACCTCTCGGGCTCTTCGGCGTCCTCCTCCCCGACCAGGCTCCTGGCGCTGAAGGATGTACGGGAGGTGAAGGAGGACACCACGTTGGACGAGAAACTCTTCCTGCTGGCCTGCGACAAGGGTGAGAGCCGGCCCCGCCCCCGCCCCTGCTTCGGACCCCGGTCCGGCCGGGGCGGGGCTGCGGGCGCGCCCCGCCCCCGCTCGCCCACCTGGTGTGTAGGGGCTTTCCGAGCATCCCTCTGACTGCCGCTGTCCCTCAGAGAGGAACCCCGGGAGCTAGCTCGGGACCTGGGGTCGAGAAACCCTCCGTCCCGTCCTTCTCTTGACTGGGTCCCCTTGGGGAAGGCGGGGGTTGCTCTGAATCGGTCCAGGACGTAAACCTGCCCACCCCTTCGTCCTGCACCGGCTTTGTCCGATGTCCCACGATTAAGTGGCAGCGTCCGAATTCCCACCCCGGGCCTCTGTAAGTTCGGATTGCTTTCCACTGAGCTGCACTGCCCCTTCCTGAAGGGGCGCGTTGGATTCCCTTTCTCCTCCCCGAATTAAGCTGCTTCTGCAGCAGGAGCGCATCTTTGCTCCAGGGGGAATGAAGGGAAGAGGAGTGAGAGAGAGGGGCAGTGGTTTCTTTTCTCTCAGCAGGATACCCAACTCTTTACTGGCGTTGGTGAACGGAACCCTTCTTTCAAACTAATTTCTTTATCTGCTGCTTGAGACAGCTTTCCTAGGAGGATTTTATATTCAAGGGTTCAGGAAGACTGTGCCTAAAATAAATACACAACAAAAATATAACGTGAATTTTGTTCAATGGAAAGGGAACTGGTCTAGGAATCTGAAAAGATGGGTTCAAGACCCTGACACTGACCAGCCAGTGATCTTGGATAAGTGACTCCACTTCTTTGACTCTTAGATTTTCCGAGAGGGTTGTACTAGATAATCTCCTACTTAAAAAGGATAGTTCTGTAAACTTAGTGAATTGATTTTTTTTCCCCGAGGTGGTGGAAGTTTATTTCATAGTGTTGGACAAGTGACTCCATATGCTTACCTCCTAGATTTTCAACGTAAAACAAGAGGGTTGGACTAGATAATCTACTTAAAAAAGGATCATTCTGTAAACTTAGTGAATTAATTTTTATTTTTTTGGGGGGGGGAGTATATTTTATAGCTGTTCACTTCTTTGTAATTTTTTTTTTCTGGAAAGTTGATTCAAGTGTTACAGCCTTACTTTATAGAGATATAGAGATCATCATAGGAGTGGGAAGTTGCTTGATATTTGCAAGGTGGGGTGTTTTTTCTGTTGTTTATATGTTAAAGAAAACAAACAGAAACTTAAATTCTCCCAGATATTATACACTTTAATAAATCTGTCAAAGAAACATCCAAACTTTCATCACTGATACATAATAGTTATCCCTATATGGTATTATCATGTTTTATTTCATTATGAAAGAATCTTTGCTTTTAAAAAATGAATGATGGATTTCTTTAATAACAATCTTTTCCACTTTGTATAAAATATGACCTGATTTATATTATTTATTGTAACTCTATATACATATAAAGTATGTATATGTTATACATAATATATATAACTATGAATGTAGTTTTACATATATAACTATATCAAAGTACAATAGTATCTTCATTAGCAGATTATATTTTTTGTCAGCCTAAACTAGCAAAAATAAAAATAGTACTACTTATTTATAGACTTTATTAAGCATCCACTGTGGACAGAGGCTTTTATTAGGCTAAAAAAATTCAGAGAACTATTAAATATATTTTCCTTGATAAATATTATGATATATGGATTGAGATATTATTTTACATTGTTTAATTAGCACTGGTGTATAGGATTTTCTGTGTTCTCAAGTTTAATAATACATTTTTCAGAGAATATTCCTTCTTTCTAGTCAATTTCTTAAAATGATCCTAGGCTTTACATTATGAAACAGGCCTTAGGTAAGTATTCCAACCAAAACTTTAGTTATAGAAGTTGCAATACATGTGAAAATTTGATCGTGGTTGATGTCTTTTCTTAGATATAGATGCTACTACTTAATGGAGGTCTTTAATTTTCACTTTAACATTATTTCTATGGTTGTATTTGCTACTTGAGGCACTGATAGGATGATTGTCAGTGAGATTCTTGACAAGACATTCCCTTTTGTGAAAAAAGAATGGTCCAGAGAGTCACACTGGAGAGGGAATAAAACCCCAGACAAACCTGAAACTAAGAAGCTATAGCAGCTGCTAAAACTTTAAAAGAAAGCCTTTGCCTTTTGAGGACATCTACTAGATTATTCAATACAAGTAAGGGAAGTTGAAAGCATGCTGTTCACATCAGTTAATGTGTTTTCATATGTATGCAATAGGATATGTGCATACAATAGATTTGTTTCCATAACGTTTTTTCTCTTATTAACTTTTTCATTCTGGAATAGAGAAAAATTATGTGGACCTTTCAGTTTAAGTCATATTCTGGGATTCTGGTATTCCTGTCTTTTTAAAGTTTTCAAATACTCCCTTCCATTTCTGTTTACAAAAAAAAAAAAAGTCACTCCAGTAATCTACAGTGTCAAAAATTATTGTAACCTTAATCTCCTAACATTTCTTCTTTCAAAAACTTCATTGTTACATAGGATAAACACTGTAATTCAGGATTCCTGTGCTTTATGTTTATGGATCCACAAGGGTTGTATTTTCATTAACCTTTTTTTTTTAAAGGTTTTAGTTTTGGGCATAAAGCTCTTTGATTCAGGGAAAAACTAGGTACCTTCTACATTTAGTTCTTTTATTCTCAAAGTAAGGAAAGTGAGAAGTAAACTTGGCAGGTGGGTGGGGGAGGGATTGGCTAACTTCTTACTCCATCTCTTCATCTCAAATGGGCATAAACAGCCTGCTTTTATTTTATGTTTTCTTTGTCCAAGAAGACAAAAAAACAGCTCTTTGTACAGTGATATTCTCTAATAGCAGGAAATTAATCTTTAATAAAATTTCCCCTTAATATTGGTAGTTGCCTAGAGTGAAATACAATGAATTTTAACATAAGCATTTTGAATTTGGAAGTAGATACGTAATTTTCTTCAGGATCTAGTACACCACTTTACTCAGGGAAAAATAGTGTTTCAGAAATTATAGTTTACATGTTTATATAGACAGTGGTAATTAGGTATTTTTCCTGATTTTTTTCATTTTGATAAACTCATTTTAAAGGTTAGATTTAACATCTTTTGAATATTGACAAAAATAAAAATTTGAAAAAGTGAAATAACAAAGTGATTTTCTGTGTTTCAGGCATTTAAAAAAGACCTGAAGTTGTCCTTGGAATTAATTTGGAGAAATGGTATAAATTGTGCAATTATTAATATAAATATTCATTAAAATGTGATTGAAATATAGCCATATAATTTTTTTTCTTTTGAACTTTGTCTGTAACTAAATCGATATTGTTAAACTTTTTCATTGTGATTCTAATTAAATAAAAATTGTGGAAATTTACTTAAAATATCTGTAATTTGAATGATTGAATCAAATAAAAGAGTGCTGGTTCCACTGCCAAGGTGAACATTTCTAGACTAAATTCTCTCCTCAGCATGGACCACAAATTTTTTGCAGGAAAGAGTATATTTAAAACTATTTGCTTAGTGAAAGACAATAATAACATTCAGAGTGAGTTTAACTTGTTTTTTTATACTTTTCTGAAAAATGAGCTTTGGTTTCTTTGTATTAAATTTAAACAGTGAAGATGAAGATGCAAGCAAAACATTAGTAACATCAAAGCAATTATATTTTCAGAATATTGCCTTTGTTTGTTAGTTTTTTGAAAAATCTTTTCATTGTGTAATAAACTCTCCTTGTATAAATTTTCCCTGTTGGTGAGAACTTTTGGAACAAAATTGCTTGATTGCAGTGAGTGGTAAATTTCTCTTTACTAATATTTATAATCCCTTGGTAGTTATTATTATGTAGATGCCCAGTGGAGGTAGGTATAAACTTTGAATATATTTGATTAAGATAATAAAGAACAATAATGGTACACAATAAATAAAAAAATGAATAAAGAGAAGAATTAGAATAGATTTATTACTGGAAGATACTTCCTCATTTTATAGCTGAGGAAATCAAGAGTCAGAGAAGCCACTTTTCTTAAAGTCACACAGTAAATGTAAGTCTCATGATTCAAATCCAGGTCCTCTGAAATACAACATTTTTTCCAGTATATCATGTTGCTAACTCACAGGAAATGTAGGCCAGGGAGCAAAACTTTAATCGGGTATAATACTATTAGAATTTAGTTGTATCACATATAGGCACATCTGGATTCAGGATCTGGGATCAGCCTGCCCAGGAACACAGCTTTACATATGGATTTTGTTCCAAATTGAGATAGGGATTTAGAGTCTATAGAGTAGATCTTATATCTTCTTGATTTAAAGCATGGGGAATAAGTTTGAGGTTTACAAATTTTTTATTTTGGTGGGATAGTAAAATATGGTGGGAAAATTAAGGACTTAAGAATTTTAAGAGGGTAATATGATAACACAGGGTTGAACACAGTAAATCTTGATTTAATCACTATGCCTGCAACAATTCCAGAAATATCCAGCAGGATTTAGGTTTTGAGGAGGACAGATAGATGAGTGGATGGGACTATATAATCTCTATATTCTCTTTTGGCTTAAGAGGATATCTCTTGTAAAAGATACAGTTTTCTAAATAGTTGGTGACAAGTATATGTTTTTTTTTTTAATTTTAAACCCTTAACTTCTGTGTATTGACTTATAGGTGGAAGAGTGGTAAGGGTAGGCAGTGGGGGTCAAGTGACTTGCCCAGGGTCACACAGCTGGGAAGTGTCTGAGGCTGGATTTGAACCTAGGACCTCCGGTCTCTAGGCCTGGCTCTCAATCCACTGAGCTACCCAGCTGCCCCAAGTGTATGTTTTATGTAAGTGAATTCTACATAAAACCTTTTCTGATCTTTTCAGCTCCTACTGCCCTCCTTTTCAAAATCATCCTATATTTATTTTGTACATATTTTGCATATACTTATTGATGTACCTATCTCCCTAAATAGAATATAAGCTCCTTGGAGGCAGGACCTGATTAATTTTTGTCTTTGTATTTTTAGTGTCAGCATAGTGCCTGGTGCATGTCAGATACTTATTAAACCCTTGTTAATTATTGATTTAATAACTGAGCTAGTGTTTGCAGATATGGCTGTGTCCCTCAAGATCTACAACAGTATCTATTACTGAATAAATATTTCTTTACATTGGCTCAGGGTTTTGTAATACCTCATTGTATTTATATGACATCTCCCTGAGCCTAAATCTTTGGGCCCAAAATAATGAGCTTAAGTTCAAGATGTGGGAACATCACTAGAAGTTCTCATAAAAAAAGGTCTGGACATTTTAGTGGCCTGTGAGCTCCATGTGAAACAAAGTGAAGTAACAACCCAAAGAGTTAATGCCACCCTGGACTGCTGTAAGATGGACATAGCTTCTAGGAAGAGGGAAATGTGGTGGTCCCATTGTACTCTACTGTTTTTAAACCTCATCCATAGTACTGTGCTCAGTTTTGGGCATCATAGTGAGAAGTACATTGATTAGTTGGAGAATTCCTAGAGGAAAGCAACCATGATGGGGAAGGAACTTCAGTCCATATAATATGAGGATTGATTGAACTGTGGAGATTTAGTTTGTAGAAGAGACTGGGGGGAGAAGAGTTTTTATACCTGTGTTCAAGTATTTGAAAGACTTTCATGTGGAAGAAGCATTGGTTTTATTCTATTTGATCCCAGAGGACTAAGCTAGGAGCAATGAGTGCATGTTTCAAAGATGCCATTTTAGATGACATCAGGAAAAACTTTCTGACAATTTGAACTGTCCCAAGGTAGAATGACTTCCTCAAAAGGTGTATGTGTGCATGTGGGTGTGGCGAGTCTCCCTCACCTTGTAGGTATTCAAGTAGAGGTTCAACAAATACTTGTCAAGTATGTTGTAGTAGGAACTCCTTCTGTATTTGGATCAAACAAAATGAGACCTAAGGTCTCTTTCAACTTTCAAATTCAATGATTATTTCTTAAAGATGATGAAGTAAAAAAAAAAAGGATAATAATGAGCATATATACATATATTTGTTCCTATTAAAATAGATTTTAGTTATTATTATTATTATTAAAATAGTTCTTAGGTTTTAATAAAATTTATGAGGTTTGGATAGGTAGAAGAAGAGAGAGAGAGAAAAGGGCCCTAATCTAACTTTTCCACATGACTCCTCCAGAAGAACTGGGCAAGGAAATTTGTAGGCAGAACACCAGAGACAGAGAGAACATGAACTTCTTGGTTAGCCCTTTTTATAAATTCCTGGCTCCCTTTCTCCTGTCCTCACTTCCGGGTTAAGTTCAGACTCATACTATGTATGCTGGTAGACCCCAGAAATAGGGGAGGGTAAATTTCCTTTGCATAATCCTTGTAGTATAGAGAGAGGGGGTCATATAGTTTTTTCAAGCTTTGGCTGAGTTCTGAAATCAGTTAGGGGTTTGGAATCTTGAGGAAAAGTTCAGTTGGTTTGGGTCTCCCGTGGAGGGTGGTTGTCTGACCAGCTGAGCTACCTCCTTACGTATCTGTACAATTGAAATTTAGCCTAGCTTTGAAATATTTATTTAAGAAATTGTTATTTTGGATAAACCCTTTATATCTTCCTTCCCTATATTATTTCCTACCTTCCCTCCCTTACCTTATATGTCTATGGAGTTAATAAGGAGAGTAATTAGAGAGGAGTTCAAATTCGTGACACACCTTTCCTCAAATTATCCCCATTACATCCTTCCCTCTGATTCTTTGGAAGACCAGCTTGTTAAATCTCCTCACTTGGGTTTTCATGTCAGGTCTCCCCAATGAATCATGTGTATATACACACAGAGAGACATACATATACATACATGCAAACATGTATAAACATACATATATATTGCTTTAATATTTATAAGACACTTTAAGTATATTATCTCATTTAATCCTCACAATAGCCCTGCGATATAGATGCTATTATCTCTTTTATAGATTGAGAAACTAAGGCTGAGAGAGAATAAGTGACTTCCCCATGGTCAGAGAGCAAATCAGTGTCCAAAGCAAGATTTGAATGCTTAGTTACCTAATGAGTACCTCATCTAACTTCCATGAAGAATTTGACAAGATGTAAACTAAGTCAGCATATAGTTTGTGATTTCATTGTGAAGGCAAACAAAGGGGAAAACATTAGAAATATAGTTAGGAAATGTGATTCGTATTCAAGAAATAAAACAGGCTGAAGGCTTGATTACCTAGAAGCCTAAAGCATGAATACTTTCACAAAATCTACTTGACTGTTTTTTTTAATTTTTCATTTTTATTTTATTTTAAAGTCTGAATTTTTCCCTCCCACCCCCATCCACTGAGAAGGCAAGAAAAACAAAACCCTAGTCATACAAAACAAATTCCTACATTATCCATGTCTTTAAAAAGAAAGGAAGGAAGGAAGAAAGGAAGGAAGGAAGAAAGAAAAAATATTCATCATTCTGCACTGTGAGTCCCCTGGTTCTCTATCTGGAGGTGGTTAGTGTGTTTCATTATAAATCTTTTGGAATGGTGGTTGTTCATTGTGTTGTTTGGAGTTGCTAAGTCTTAGAGTTGGTTATTTCACAATATTACTGTTATTGTATAAATTGTTCTTCTAGTTCTGCTCACTTCACTTTGCATCAGCTCATGTCTTCCTAGATTTTTAAAAACCATCTCCATCATCATTTCTTACATCATAACATTTCATCACATCCATATAACATAATTTGTTCAGCGATTCTTCATTTGATAAGCATCCCTTCAGTTTCCAATTCTTTGCAAACGTCACAAGAAGAGGTGCTATGAATATTTTTGCACATTTTTCCACTTTAATCTTTTTAAGATATAGACCAATTAACAGTATTGCTGGTTCAAAGGGTAATAGATTTGTTCAGTAAATTTTTGGGCATAATTCTAAGTTGCTTTCCAAAATGATTGGACTAGTTTATATTCTAACCCATAGTATACGAAAGTACCTCTTTTCCCATTCCCTTCTAGCATTTGTAATTTTCCTTTTTTGTCAGTTTAGCCAATCTGATGAGTATGAGACTGTATTTCAGAGTTGCTTTAATTTGCACTTTTCTCTAATTATTAGTGATTTAGAGTAGTGATGGGCAAACTACGGCCTGTGGGCCAAATTGGGGGGGGGGACCTGGAATGTTCTATCCAGCCATGGGACATTATTCCTATCTGATGAATACAATGAGTAGGATACAATACAAGGAAACTTTGAAAGAGTTGCCTAAGAAACAGACTGACAGATGAGCATTTCCTTTCCTTTGGCCCCCTCTTTAAAAAGTTTGCCTACCACTGATTTAGAGCATTTTTTCATGTCTATGGCTTAGATTTCTACCTCTGAAAACTGCTTAATCATATCCTTTGATCATTTATCAATTAGGGAATAGCTCTTGTAATTTTATAGTTTCTTAACTATCTTAGAAATGAGAACATTATTAGAGAAACTTACTGTGAAGATATTTTCCTTAGTTTCTTGATTCTGTTCTAATTTTAGCTGAATTGGTTTTATTTGTACAAAACCTTTTTACTTGACTATTTTTAATAGTATTAATAAGAGAGCCAGCTTTCATGTGAGGATGCTGGTCAGGAAGGACCTAGGTCTGAATTATCTCATAGGCACTAATTATATAATTTCTTACAAGTTGCTTAACTCACCTGACCTCAGTTTCTTAATCTATAAAATCAGGTTCGGACTAAATGATCTCTAAGGTTCTTCCCATTTCTAAATGTAAGATCCTATAAACCAAGTGACAGTAACTAACAGCCCATGTCAATACTTTCTATTTCTATAAACTTATAAAATGTCTTGTATACATATCAAGTTTGTATTTGATGAAAACATGACAAAGGAAAAAGCTGGCTTTTGCATATTGTTTTCTAAAATGTGTCATCTCCACAGTCATATATAACTGATATGATAGGGTGAATAAAAGGTCATGCTGAATCTGTTTGAGGTTTGTTTTTTTTTTTTTAAAGCATTTAGCTTAGTAGAACAAAATGCAGCCGTGAAAGTTTGCCTCTAGAAACTAAGGGTCTTCTACACAAAAGGTAAAATCCTGTATGCAAGATTATATGGCAGATATATATTTCCATCTCTTTTCG
This sequence comes from Gracilinanus agilis, assembly GCF_016433145.1. Lineage (NCBI taxonomy): Eukaryota > Metazoa > Chordata > Mammalia > Didelphimorphia > Didelphidae > Gracilinanus > Gracilinanus agilis. The sequence goes on from NC_058132.1 coordinate 629,644,002, forward strand.
TGGAAATAATTTGATGAATTATCTACTGAGTAACAACATCAGTTGTTATGTCAGTAATCAAATAAAAGGATATCTAATCAGTGGCAGGCTGGCTTCATATTTGAATAAGAGTAAGGGACCAAGTTGTATGACATTTGGGAAATTTCAGTGCTTTTAATAATCTCAGTTGACTTGCTACTACAGAAACCCATGGGACAGTTACATAATGGATTCTTGTGTGTTTTGAGCTAAATGACCTCTGAGGTTGTTTATAACTTTGAACTTCTTTCTGTGGCAGGAAATGGATGGTCTGGTATAGCAAAAGTTGGCAATAATAACAAATGGTTTAGCTCCACTTTTGCATCAATATCCATTAAAAATTAAAAGAAAACTGCCTCAAACCAAAAGTCTTCTGTACATTGGATAGTTCCTTTCTGAGGGATTTATATAAATATTTGGATCATGAAAGATGAAAAGGTGTGTAGGAATTGAGTAATCACAAGGATGAAATTATTCATTGAAGTAGTTCTTTTGGTGCCGACTACTGTGATATGCATGAAATATTTAGGGCAATAAGTTTTAGAGCTAGAAAGGACTTTAGTCATGAGTTAGTCTTTAAATTCCTTGATTTTAAGGAAGTGGTTAACATGCTAAGGTTGCACAGGTAGTAAATAGTAGAGTTGGGATTCAGACTCAAGTTTCTGATCTGAAATCTGATGATCAACTTTCTGAAGGTGAGCTTTTTAGAATTTAAGTCTCTTGCTCAGATAAAACACCCAAAATTCATTTCTAGGCCCATACTTTTGAAACCTTTTTTTTTTTGGCATAATAGGGCTTGCTACAGTTTTTGGTCTATTTTATAACTCAGAGAATGCAGGATCACCTCCAGCCCAGGGGAAAAAAAAAACTTTGCAGATGGCTTTAAGTGGAGGTTACATATTTCAAGTGCTTAATAAAGTTTGTTGAATTGTTAAATTAAGTAAACTCTGGCTATAATTGGCTTAGAAGTCTTTATAACCATGTGTATTGTTAATGTGTTTATTGGGAGGTATCTGACTAAGTATAGTCAATAAAGATCTCACTGTCCTCTTAGAAAACTGGTCCCTCTCTTTAAGGTTTTCTAACCCTTCATATTTGCTTATGGGTAGTTAAGTCAGCTAATCAAATAAATCTGGGGGGGAAAGAGACAAAACAATTTTTTCTCCCTAAAGAGAGAAGTAGCTGGAAAGTAATCTTTTGAGTTTTGGAGAAGTCATAGTTTTTTAAAATTTTGCAATGTTCTTAAGCTGTTTGCTGGGGAATCCACATGTTAATCCATGTCACTGGGCCCAGCAACAGTATTAGGTATAGGCAGAGTAAGCAAGCCAACCTTTGGGGTGATTTACAGGGTATGAAAACTCTAATCTTTTCATTCTAACCTATTGTTGATGCCTCAGGAATTTCTAATGGTGTTTATATTTGAGTTGAAATAAAACTTTATTCCTGGTCAAAATTCAGATAACTCCTTGGTAATATACTACTAAACTGCTATTATTAGCATCTAAGTCTGAATTAGTTTTTTCACAGCTTTCCTAGCTATGTGAGAACATTTTGATTGTAGATGGGGAGTAGGACATGGAGAAAGAGGCTCAGAATGAGTATGTCAAGTCTTGGGTTAAGGACTCAAGGCACCTAGCACATGAAAGTATTATTACAAGTATATAGGATGAAGAGTTATTAGTTAAAGAAGTGGTGAAGAAAGAGCATTGAGGACAATTTTTCCACTGGGGATTTGAATCATTGTTCAATTAAAAATGGGAAAATTGCTTAGCTCTGAGAAGAAAGTGTAAGAGGCATACCTCGTATCTTATTCTACAATAAAATTATAACTGACTCAACAATTAAAATATAAAAATATTCATAAAATACTGAAGAAAAGTAGTAATATAATTATTTTAATTATAGAATTTAGAGATACTTTTAGCCCTCAAATAGAAGAAATCAGCAGAATGATAATTAAATGGGTTTGATTATATAAAGATAAGGTATTTTGCCAAAGAAAAAGCAATTTCTTAATAGAATGGGAATGGCTGAAAAAGGCATGGTGAATGAATTAAAAAAGACAAATTGTCTTAATTTTTAAAGATTGCCCTCCTTTAGACTTGAAGCCCAGGAATATGCATTCGTTTTTCCTCCTACTAGTTTTGCAGAAATTATCTCTTACAATATATTGTAATATATAATTACAACATTGAACAATTTGATTTGCTATCTGAAGGTTGAAATTTATTCCATAATCACATGTAGTGGAATATTGTTCTGGGCTATGGAATGATGAAAATAATGAATTTAGAGAAATATGAGATGATTTGTATGACCTAATGAAAAACAAAATAAATCTAAAGAATAATCTACAGTTACTACAAATATGTAATTGAAAAGGTTACAACAAGGTAGTTGAATTGTGTTTTATTGAAAAAAAACAATGAAGACTGAGAGAAAGATAGGGCAGATAATGAATTACACTTTTATTCTCAAGGCACAGCTAATTTGGGCATTACTTGAACAAAATATTAAAAAAATTTTTAGTTGAGAGCCTTATTGGATGTTTTTCCATAATTAAATTTCTTTGTAACTGGGGAGAATTCAACCTGGAGGGAGAGAAAGGTTCTCCCCACCAAAAATAAGTGACATAAAGACATTAATGTTCTTTTAAAAAAAGACAATTTCTTTAAAAGAGAAGAAACATTGAAGAAAAACATTTACAGTAAACATATTAGTTCAACACCCAGAATCTAAAAGGAGCTGACCTCTTTAAAATTGCTAATATACATTTCCCGATGGAACAATTGGCTCAAAGGACGAGGCAGTTTACAAAAGAAGAAATGAAAATTGCCAATAAATACATTAAATGATGCACACAATTCACTAATCATAAAATGCAAATTGATAAGCTATCTTATTCTGTAGAATACCAAAAATATTTTTAAAAGATAAAATCAACTGTTACATTTTTGGTGGGTGCTAAGAGATGGCAATAAATAGTTATAAACACAAAACTGATTGTGTCTTTCTACCCATCAATTGTATTGCTAGGATTCTTTCCCAAAAATATCAGAAAGGGAAAAACCTGTATATATATTCACTATGTAAACATATTCATAGCTGTTCTGTTTGCAATAACAAAAAATTAGAAGCTATTTAAAGTAGAAAATGGCTACAGGAACCAGCTTTTATGAGTTTGCAAGAACCAATTGTTAAATTTTTAGTGTGAATATTTATATTTTGGAAATCGGCAAGCTATAAATCAAGACTTGCTTTATTGGTTTGTTGTTTGCTTAGGCATAAAAAGTGAGGAGAAAATATTAGCAATGCAGATTAAACTTAAAAGTGTACTGTAGGGGGCAGCTGGGTAGCTCAGTAGATTGAGAGCCAGGCCTAGAGACAGGAGGTCCTAGGTTCAAATCCGGCCTCAGACACTTCCCAGCTGTGTGACCCTGGGCAAGTCACTTGACCCCCATTGCCTACCCTTACCAATCTTCCACCTATAAGTCAATACACAGAAGTTAAGGGTTTAAAATTAAAAAAAAAAAATCTAAAAAAAAAAAAGTGTACTGTGCCTTTAAAAGTTTTTTTTTTTATTATAAAATGGGTTTTTTTTTCCAATTATATGTAGTAACAGATTTCCACATGACTTTTCCAAAGTGATATGGGCCTTGTCTCCCTCCCTCCCTTCACTCTCCACTCCTGCAGCTGGCAAGCAATTTGATCTGGGTTATACATGTATTATCACTATTCCTTTTTGAAGAGCAATTGTTAAATACTTAACTGTCTGAATAAATTATAATATAGTAATGTAATGGAAAATTTTGTGCTATAGATAAAATATGTAACATGCAAGGTGACTTGAAAGAACTTTATGAGATATTTCAGAATGAAATTAGCAATACCATAATGTTTACACAGTTACTATATATATTTAAAGCAAGTAAAAGGAAGATGGATAAAAAGACCAAAGATGATAGATTTCTAAGGCAAGCTTGGGAAAACGACATAGAACAAAATTATGTTCAGTGCTTATTATTTACTTCATTTAATTCATTGCTTCATTAAAGATTAATAATATATTGGTCAAACTGCTATATTCCTTGCTAAATTTATATGTTCACTTGATTATTTTTGTTAATGTTAAGTAAATGATAAAAATAGTTTTAAAAGATTTTTTTTTAAATCCTGTTTGTATTTTTCTTGAAAGATTATTTCAGATTTGCCCCTTTGCTAGCTTAGATGAACAGAAATATTAACACTTCTCCCATATCAACTAACATATATATATATATATATGTATTTGAGTCAATAGTAACATTTGGTTAGTTCAAAAAATAAATTTTAGCATACCCACTAAGTAGATTTATGCCATTTGGTTGCTTCCTAAACTTTTTCTGCATATAGTAATGATTGTGAAAGATGAATTTTTCTTTACCTTGGGCTTTTTAACTCTTTCCCTTGTTATGAAAAACTGCATTTTTCTTTTAATATCTTTGTAAACAATATTTACCTATTTTTTCTTGCTCTCCTCACTTAATTTCTTTTCTTATGAACCCTCATGCTACTTTTCTTATCTGTACATCTAAGCTTTTGGTCATACTGCAATAAATTCTTCATACAAAAATATTAATAATACAGTCCAACTTTCCAGAATAGTTTTACATTCTCATCTGTATGTGAATATATTGTGTCCTTATTGAAACTAATCTTTTAAATTTCTTGGGTTTTATATTTCATATAATCTGCATCAATAAGGTTTTTTAAAAATGAGATGGTAATTTATTCTGAACAAAGAAATGCTCAGTCTTTATGTATGTTTCTAATGGAGTTTGCTCTAAGTAATAAAAATAAAGTGAATTTGCTTTTTAAAAGTATTGTTAAATTAGTAAAATAATTAACTACACTTACTTTTACAGCCATTCTTTATGTAATATAACATGGATATTAAATCATGCTTGTATGTTGGTTATTTAGGTGACTATTATATGGTTAAAAAGCTCTTGGAAGAAAACAGTGCAGGTGACATGAACATAAATTGCGTGGATGTGCTTGGGAGGAATGCCGTTACTATAACTATTGAAAATGAAAACTTGGATATTCTACAGCTTCTTTTGGACTACGGTTGTCAGGTACAAGGCTAAATACTTCTATTTAATAATGAGATAACTCAGCTATTCCAGGTTTTCAAGTTTTTCTTTCTTTTGGTTTCTGATTCATTTTTATGAGTCTTAAAACAAAAATGCCTTTTCCTATAGGAACTGCATGTGGTTGATTTCTCTACTCCCAATTTCCATTTTATTTCTTTCAGTTGTATTATATATGATGCAATCATAATACCACAATATACTAAATGACACTTTAACTTTTCTGTTTTAACTAGGATACTTAATACAATAGTATATTTGGTTCCAAGAATAATATAAATGTTTCTCTATAATAAGGAGAATGAAGTTTTCTGAATTCCAAGACAATTTTAGTGCTATAATAGCAAATTTTATCACTGTCTTATAAAGCTGTTTCCATTTTTACCATTTTCTCATGTTAACTTTTATAAAATTTTCTTTTCTTTCTTTTCTTTTTACCTGAAATCTTATCTGTTTGGTCACAGATCAAGGTGAATGATCTTTTCCTAGAAAATTTGATCTTTTCCATTTGTCTTCAAATCAGCTCAGGTAGGAGGACAGGCATGAGAATGTATATTTACCAAGTCCTGGGAGAATTCACTTAGAGGTCCAAAATAACTTTTTAATATCTATTGCTTTTTTCTGTTCCAGATAGGTTTTAATGAGAAAATGCTTTAGTGAATTATTTGTCTGTAGGTGTATGCATAAAGATTTAAAGAAACAATGTTTCAGATGAATTATTTGTCTTTAGGTGTATACATGATGATATTAGGTGGATAAAATAATTGATTTTTTACATATGTGATTTATGAAAAGTCTTAGTATGTTATACTAATTATGACTCTTAGCTTTATGTCTAATGGTACAAAATATTTGATTAGAAAAATGTTAAAGACTATACATATATCCACATATCTGTACCTGTAGATATACATCTCTACAACGTGAATAGATTAGCTACTATTTACATATTCAAGTATGTCTACATATATATACACATATGCATGTGTATTATATATGATATATATGAGGTATATATTTCAATTTTAATTGTTTTGTCTATATATACATATACACATAAACATACACATGAGGCAGCTTCCTGTAGTCCATGAAATACCAACTTCAGACAGAGGAAGATGGGTTCAGGTCTTACCTTTGACACATTAGTTGTGTGAATATGGCCAAGTTACATGTCACCTCAGTGTGCTGAGCTCTGTAAGACTCTGAAGTTATAGATGAGTTGCCAGTCTGCATGGGTGGAAGGAGTTTCCACATCAGGAGTTCTCCTTCCTCAATCCTTCATTAATGAAATCACAAGTCTAGACAAAAAAGTGTGAGTATAGACATACCTGGATGTGTCTTTGGTATATCTTAAGTAATGTATTATTAAAGTAACATATTATTATCCTCACAGGGAGGTCCCTACCCAAATTTGATCACACACAGACCAAAAAGAAGTATTTCTATATGTAGGTATAATATACACATATGTGATAACATTTTCATTTATAGTCATTTGTCTGGAAGTTATTTCTCTGGTAACTTGAGCCATCTAAAGCAAAGCTGAGAACCAGGAAATAATTCTTTAAAAGTTTTCTGCACAGCCAAAAAATATGTCACAGGTTTTATGTTCATTAATGGGTCCCACTTAGATCTATATACATGTTAGGCACAATTATAACAAGTTTAATTATTAGATTTCCTCAATTCCAGGAAGGTCAGGAAACACTAGTGGCAAGCACACTAGCACTGATAAGTAGGGAAAGATGACAGAGTGAGGAAGACCTCCCAAAAGTATAAAAAGACAGACACTCCAAACTAGGACCATTTAATGTAGCTATAAATAGCTCTGAAGGAACTTAGATGGACATCACCAAATTTTAATAGTGTAATAATTGATGTTCATATTTTTAAATGATCAAGAAAATGTTAAATAGTATTTGGCTTTCCCTATTTAAGATATCTGAGCAGGGGGCAACTAGGTTGCTCAGTGGATTGAGAGCCAGGCCTAGAGACAGGAGGTCCTGGGTTCAAATCCGGATACATGATACTTCCTAGTTGTGTGGCCTGGACAAGTCACTTAACCCCCATTGTCTAGCCCTTATCGCTCTTCTGCCTTGGAACCAATACATAGTATTGAGTCTAAGAAGGAAGATAAGGGTTTATTTTTATTTATTTATTTTTTAAAGATGACTGGGCAACTAGGTAATAGAACAGATAGAGTTCCAGGCCTGGACTCAGGAAGATTAAAATCTAGCCTCACACACTTTCTCGCTGTGTGACCCTAGGCCAGTCACTTAACCTTTTTGCCTCAGTTTTCTCATTTGTCAATGAGTTAAGGAAGGAAACAGCAAACCACTCTAGTATCTTTGCCAAGAAAATCCCAAATGGGGTCATGAGGAGTTTGATACAACTGAACAACAACAAATTTAAGATGACAAAGAAATGTAAGATTTATTTTAGAAAAGGTTTACATTAAAAATTATTAGGATAAAAAATGTTAAAGGGCTAAGACTTATTTGGAAAATTTAGTTATGTGGGATATTTTATTTCCCTGACGATACTAGAAAAATTGACATATTACTACATTTATCTGCATATATATGATACAGTATAGTATTTATGTATTTATATGTAATTCTTTTGAATATACCACCTAATTTCCTTGTATACTCATCCAATCAGTTGAGAAATATGCAAGGCATTATTATAGGTAGATGTTAAAAAGAAATAAAAGACATAGTTTCTGCCCTAAAGGAGTTTACAATAAAGGCCATAATTTGGGGCATGAGGCATAGAGGATGAATGTTAAGTGAATAGGTGTTTAAAGGATAGAGTAATGATTATGGTTTAAGATAGTTAAGAAAGACTTTAGGAAGGAAGTGGAAATCATATTGTACTTTGAAGGTTAAGTTGAGGAAGGAGTGAAGTGAGCAAGTGTTAGAAAGAATAACAAGTTGTGCCTGTAAGACAATGGATAGATTCACCTATTTGGAACTAGAAAATAGTGGGAAATATTACTTTCAAGATGATTTGGGGCAAAATTTTAGATCTTGAATACCAAACTGAGTACTTTGAATTTTATGTTTACGTACTGGGAAGCTATTGATCCTTAAGAGCAAAAGAATGTAATAAATAATAAATAAATGTTAAGATTAATCTGACAGATTTGTGTGGGAAAGATTAGTATTCCAAGTATGAGGTAATAAGGGTCTGAACGATCACATTAATATTATAAATTTAAAGGAAGAAATAGATGTGATAAATTTTATGAAGTAAGAATCTCTAAGACTTGGTGACTATCTGGAGTAGGGGAAGGAAGAAGAAGTGATATGAGAAAGGGAGGAGTCAAAGATGGCTTGGAACTTTTGAACTTGGGTGACTTTGACAAAAATAGGACTTTTAGTATAAATAAAAGAGTCACAAGGAGGGGAATGATTTTAGGGGGGAGGTTGCTTTGGTTTTAGGCATTTTGAGTTTCAGATAATAGGATACCAAAGTAGAGATATTCAAAGTATTTAGAGATTACAGAATTAGATGTGGGAAAAAGATCAGAGATAGAGATAAGAAATGTGGGAATCATATACACAAAAGATATTTGGAACTGAAATAAATGATTGAGATCTTTGGTGGAGAAACTGTAAGGGAGCTTAGGGCTGAGCACTCCATTTTAGGAAGAATATCCCATATTTGGGAGGCCAAACAAGGAAGGCAAAACAGCAACCAAAAAAATGTAGAAAAGGCATTATCAGAGAGGTAGAGGTAGAATTAAGCATCCAAGCCAAGGAGAATGTTTCATGAAATAAAAAATGATTCACACTCTAAAGTGTTGAAGAGAGGATAAAGAGAATGAAACTGAGAAATAGCCATGAGATCTGACAGTAAGGTCATTGGTGATCATCAAGAGTATAGTTACAATAGAGAAGAGGGGAATCAACATTATATTTAAGGCGTACATGAAGTAATCCTTAAAGTGATTATAGAAATGTCAGTTATTATTAAGGAATCTATGGATAGTGAGGAAAAGAGATAGCAGGTGTAGACCATTCCTTTGAGGAATATGACAGTAAAAAGGAAGAATGGTAGCTAGGAGAGTAGATAAAGTAGGAGGATCAAAGAATGTCTTTCTCAAAATAGAGGAGACCTGGGCATGTTGGTAAGTAGAAGAAAGGAACCAACAAAGAAGGAGAAACTTAGAGAGTCAGAGGAAAAAAGAACAACTTTTGGGAAGAAGGCAGAAGAAGATGAGATTAGTAGCAGAGATGAAGAGAGGGATGAATTTCAAAGCAAAAACCTTTCTTTGGGAAAGAATATGAGAATGGATATAGAGATAGTTTGAGTTAGAGAGAATATTCTAGTTTGTTTCAGTAAAATGTATACATAAAATTCTATAATAGAAGACAATGGCCATGTGGGAAAATTGTGTATATCTGTATATTTAAACTCTTACATAGCCTTTTAGCAGATAATTATACCAAAAATATGGCTCTTGTTACAAAGTAGTTGATATATAGTATTAATTCATTTATATGACACTTGACACTAGTGTGTTTTCTATAGAAATAAAATTTACTCCCTTAGATAGTTGAACTTTTTATTTTTAGCCATCTTATGGAAATGATTCTAAAGTGTATTATATACTTGACTCTCTTCTTAATCAGAGAAATATATATATATATGTGTGTGTATATATATATATACATATGATTATGCCTGTATTTACATTAGCATAGAAATCAGTTTATTTTTAAACAAATTTAACCTTGATGGATAAGGTCTATAATTATTAGCTATGAACTATTGTGATGTATTTAATATAATAATTTCTATTGTATGGCCTACTTGATTATATTTTAATGTAGTGTATCCCTTTGAGGTTATTGAGGTGTCACCCCTTTCATTAAGTGGCCCCAAGGAGCTGTGATTCTGATGTATTTGTTCTCACTCTTAAGTATCATTTTTCAGTGTGTCAGTGTCTAGCAGCCTTCCCATCTTCACTTCTGTTCTATTTGTCCATCTGTCAACAGCAATTAGGAATTGATTTTAATCAAGTATTAATTTTACAAACAATTCCCAATCAATAATCAATCCAAATCCACAATTTTGGGGGAGTATAAGATGATATATTTTATTTCTGATAGCCATTTTCTTTATTGTGGAAAAAAAGAAAACATTTATTTATTGCTGTCTTCTAAGTGGTTGAGATTGCTGCCTATATGACTATATGATTGCTAGTTAAGTAGGATGGAATTGTAGTTGTTCATTTTACTTATTTGTATTAGGATCAGTGTTCATTGATTAGTTGGAGACAGAGTAGTTATTGTTGAAATTGAGAAGGAAACTGTTTGCAAAGCATCAGGATCATAATGTAATAATGTTTTGCCCTACGTAACATTGGCTTAGAACTAAAGTAAATGACAAAATGACTTCTCATTCCTTTTTTGAATGTGACATTTCTACTTTATAAAGTTTTTTTTGGATTAAGGAAGGGAGAGGGAAGTGTGAGAAGTGTCAACAAATAGTCCAGATGTGTCAGACTGGGATTTTTATAGTTGTGTAGATGTAGGAAGGATCTAGCAGGGTCAGTTTGCTTGGTAGATCAGCTCTTGACTCTTTCTGAAGTAGGAAATGGTTAGTCAGGCTCAGTTACCCAGGTCTTGTTTCCTTTTGAATATCAGACAAAACTGAGGAGAGCTTCATTTTATTCAGTGGGTGTTTCCTAAGCTTATGGAGTGATTCTAAAGTATATAAAAGATGTATTTCCTTCTTAGTCTTGAGAGAGTATTGTAATTAGTTTTAAAGTCATCCATCTTAGTGAACAACTTTTTAAAAAAATTACCTTTTAAAAAAAATGTAGAGGTAGCTAGGTGACTCAGTGGATAGAAAGCAAGGCCTGGAGACAGAAGGCTCTGGATTCAAATTAGGCCTCAGATGCCTCATGGCTTTGTGACCTTGGGCAAGTCACTTTACCCCCGTTGCTTAACCCTTACTGCTTTTCTGCCTTGGAAGTGATACCTAGTATCAATTCTAAGACAGAAGGAAAAGAGTTAAAAAATAAATGTGACGATAGTCTATATTAGTAGGACATTTTGTTAGGCTAGTCTACTTTTGTACTTGCGTTTTTCCTCCTGAACCTATTAGTTCTGTTCTTTTCATTTACCTAACATTGTATTGGTATGGTCCATAGTCTTTAAACCTCTAGTAAATGGAAGGCCCCAGATCTTACTGGCTTCTACTTACTTTTTTGGTCTAGGTGAGACTAAATACTACTAGGGAGTAAGTTGGAAAACAGATTTTTCAAGTTCTGCTTCTCTTTCCATCTTTAATGGTTCCAAAAGTCTAATCTTCATAATTTATGCTTCATATTGTCTGATCGGTAGCACTTTACTTAGGCATATATATTTTATCTATAAGAATAGAGTTCTTACCTTGGTGAGAATATATTTTCCATTTTCCCCATTTTCATGGCTGCATCAGAGATCATTTTTACTAACCTCAATAGAAAGTGCTTTATGTTCAATAATAGCTCCTGGAAATTCATTTATATATTTGGATTTTTAAGATTCTTTTGGTCCCCAGTTCAAAAATAAAGATCTTGAAGAAAACTTCAACTTTCAGTACTGTGTGGGTCAGCACAATTTCACAGGGAATACCCCCATTAGTTAAGCATCCATGATTTAATCAGCTCATGCACTGAAACAAGGACAGAAGCTTTGTGTGTGTTGTGGTACACAGAAATAAAGCTAAGGCAAGCAAATGTGCAATTGATAAGGTCTTAAAATTTTTACATTAATTATTACTGTATGTAATACAGTTTTTAAAAAATTAGTAGAATTAAACTAGTTGTAGTACAGAAACTACTAAGAAATTTTTCTATTTTCTAATTTCATTTTAACCTTTGTTTTTTTTAAAGTCCACAGATGCACTTTTGGTGGCTATCGACTCTGAAGTAGTGGGAGCTGTTGATATACTACTTAATCATCGACCAAAACGATCATCAAGACCAACTATAGTAGTTAGTACTCTTAAATATTTTTTAATTTAGATTTTAAAAATCAAAATTGGATCAGTAGAGTAGCTCCCGTGCCTACATGCACCTATTTATTCCTTCATAAAACTTTTTGACTTAAAAAAATCATATTTAACTGGTTCTCTTACCATGCAAATTAACTTCCTTAGTGTAAGTTAAGTACTTTAAAGGTTGTTCATTAGTACTTTGAGGCATTTAGGGCTAGACCTTTTACTTACTGAGCTGACCTTTTGACTAAGGGGCTACTCTTAGTTTTGTGGATGGCTACCAAAATTATTGGCTTCATAGTATAAGTCTACAATGAAAAAAAACTTGAACTTATAGCTTATATACAAATTTTTTTCCATGCATGAGTTGAGAACTCTGATCCTTTAACCTCAATATTTGGAATATCTTTACTTGGAATTAGGAATGTTCAAAAAAGTAGAGCATGAATCTTGCCTCAGGCTGTATCTCTAGCTTAAATGGGAATTATAAGTTATAGTGTTTAGAGAAATGATAACCTATTACAGGCTTAGAAATACTTATATTATCTACTTCCTCCTAAAAATTTCCCCTCTTTTTATAGTACCCGTAACCTAGCTCCTAGAATGATTTGATAGTCTGATCTGTATTCTTAGTCCTGGGTTCCAGACTCTACTCTTCTATCCACAACTTACACTCCATACTTGTTCTCTGCAGGGATCTACTTATTGACTGTGAAATAATGGAGGCATTATTCTAGTGTGGCCATTATTTCCAGAAGAATCATAGAATCTTAGGTTTGGAAGGAATCCCTTTTGCATCATTTGTGAAAAGTAGTCATCCAGTCTCTTTTCAGAATTTCTAGTGATAGGAAATTCATTCATTACCTTACAAGGCACCCCATTCTGTTTTTTCCTTAAGTAGTGAGCTGAACTGTTTCTCCCTGAGAACTTCTATTCACAGATACAGGTTCTCTTCTTTGGATCCATTCCCAAGAAATCTATTCTGTCTTTCACATGACAGTCCTTCAGGTGTTCAAAGTCCATCATCCTATCTCCTCTTAACTGCCTGCAATGACCTGCTTCCATTACTACTCATCTTTCAAGACCCAGCTTAAGTTCTACATATTCTATGAAGAGTATAGATTTTAAAAATCTGTAGATGATATCAAATAAGGTTGAAAAGTTCAATAAGACTAGGGATACAAACTTTTGTGGTTGATGATTAAAGCTTTCAATAAGTAGCTTAAAGTTGAAACTTCTTTTTCAACTTTGGTTAATAAATAATATTTTGTAAAAGGAAAAAATACTGATGAGAGATTGTATTTTCAACATAATGTATTCAAATCCTTAATCTGCTTGTGTATGGAAAATTAAGAATTAGTACAAAGATATTTTATCCTTTTGTTTGTTTATCCACTAGCCTCTTATTCTCCTAGAAAGGAAATGACTGCTATTTTTGTGTACTTAATTTTTTAAGTTCAGTGAAACAAGTTTATTTCCATTTTTCTAGTAAAAGTGATTTTTTTGATCAGTAGCCTTCAAATTCAGATGCTAGTTATACATAGTTCATAGTTTAGAGTATGAAGTAAGAAACTCAGGCTTTTATATAGATGGACGTTTTTGTGAAAATACTCTCTAGTTCAGCTTTACAGCATATTTCTAAAACCAAATAGGAACTATTGCTTTGTGATGTGCTACAATGTACTTATCTGTCTGTTGTCACCAGTAAAGATATGAAAACCAAAGCAGCATAGATTACATAGAAGTATTCCTCTGTCATATAATTTTTGATTTTTTTAATTGAAAATAATTGGATTACCTTAAAATTATGAAATGAAAAAGTCCCCAAGGGAAGAATGAAATATTTGTCAGATTTCCTCCATTGACATGAAAATGTACATTGTTTGGTAAACTCTTTTGCTCCTATTGGTTGCTAATCTTTACTTTTACTTGTCATCACCAGGCACCTCTGAACTACTAGCATTCATGCTTTTGTGTAACCATGACAGGAAAAAAACAAAATGATGACTACAGGGAATATGAACTGAAAGTTGTGCTAAATATCCCTCCATCTGTTCCCCAACCCCATTTTGGGTTCTGTTATATCATCATGTCTGGAATTGAAGTAGAGATTTGAAGAAACATCCCACTTTTCCCATCCGTTTATGTTACACAATTTTATTTCATTTGTTCATGAAATTTATTTTTTTCTAAGTTTGTTTTGACATCACTAAAATTGTAAGAAGAATCTTTGTTGTTGAGCATTTTCCTAGAAAATAAGAATTTGTAAAAAGGAATTTTTAATATGAGTATACCTTGCCTAATGTTAATTCATTTTTTTATAAAGCAAGCAAAAAGAGATATTATGGATGATGGTTCATTCAGAATAATGTTGTTTTAAATGAGTGACAGGATAACATTATTGTGGGGTTTGGTAATAATGTATTAATAAGAACATTAAAAATAATGTTGGCCAGAACAATATTATGTGGGAAGTACTTCACATTATTTCATGAGAAATACAGAATATTACTACTATACAAGCTAATATGGTACTTAAATTTGTTATACACACATATCCATAAACATGTTGTAATACTAGCATATATGCTAATAAACCTATTTTACAAGTAAAAGTCATCACACAAGAGTCTAAAATTATGCTAAAGGCTATCCAGTCCAATTCCCTCATTTTATAGATGAAGAATGTGAATCCTAAATGATTGATTTGGTTGCCATGAGTTCTTTTAGCTCTTAGATATATAATTCAGTGAATATATTTTATTATATTAGGATCCCTGCCTTGTAATATATTTTCCCATGAAATCATGGAAAGTAACAAAACCCTTGTTATAGTACGCTTTTTGGGAAATTTTCTTTTTTTGCCTTAAAAAAACCTAAATATGAAAGTCTTTGCTATTTTGAAATTTATTGCTAGCATGATTATAATTGATTCAGGTTAAAGTTAAGATTTTGGCTTCAGTTTATCATATAACTAGCAACTAACTGTGCGTTTGACAAAAATGATGTGATTCCAAGAGGTGTTGATAATATTTTTCACAATCTTTATTATATTCTTTAGGTTTCTAAATTTTTTCCTTCATCTCTAGATATTTCTCACTTGAGTCTCTTGGAAAACTTCTGTAAGATGCAAGTTATAACCTCTGAACATTGATATAAATATCTTTCAGAAACTAATGGAGCGAATTCAGAACCCTGAGTATTCAACAACTATGGATGTTGCTCCAGTCATTTTAGCTGCTCATCGCAACAACTATGAAATTCTTACAATGCTTTTAAAACAGGATGTATCTCTACCCAAACCTCATGCAGTGGGTTGTGAATGTACACTGTGCTCTGCAAAAAACAAGAAGGACAGTCTAAGACATTCCAGGTCAGAAAATTAAGGTTCTAATTAACCAATGAGGTGATTATGCATGATTTACCATGCATTGGTAAATTGGTTATTTGATTGTTTTTGTTATTCTTCATGCTTTATTGGAAAAGTTATTTTTATGCAGCTCCTTTTCTTTCCATGAGGAGCTAGTGGCAGAAAAGGTGGTAGAGAGCTAATAATTTCACATTTCTTAGATTTAGATTTTAGTTATTTATATTTTGAAAAGTGCTGTTTCTCCATGATGATAGTGTCACATTAAGTGAATGAACACATCAGCAAGCATCCATAAAGTTCTTATTATGTGCTGGGTACTGCTAGATACTAGAGTTACAAAGTCAAAAATGAAAACTTTCTTGCTCTCATGGAATATATATTTTATCTGGATAGACAACATATATGTCAATAAGTATGCATACAGTATGTGTGAGATAAATGCAAGGTAAATATTTTTGGTGGGGTAGGGCACAGGTAACTGAATAGGACAGGGAAGGCTTCAAGTAGAAAGTGGACCTTAAGAAGAGTTTTGAAGGAAACAAAGTATTTTAAAAGGCAAAGGTGAATGTGTAGTTCTTTCCAGGAAGAGAGGACATAGTGCACAGGGGTGGAGATAGGAGGTGGAGTGTTATGTGTAAAATATAGAAAGAAGGTCAGTTTGGTTTGACAATACATTGTGAGAAAGACAGTATTGTGTAATGATGTGGAAAAGGATGTCTTTGGTAGAAATAGGGAAGTTCAGAGTAGGAGCTCAGAATAGGAAGTTTGGAAAAGAATAGCTTTTTGAGGAAAGATGAGTTTAGCATTAGATATATTGAATTTGAGGTCTATGGAACATCTTTTGGAGAGGCTTAACTGGAGCTCTAGAGAGAGACTAGGGCTAGATATATGAATTTCAGAATCATTGGGATAGAGATGATCATTAAACCCAGTGGGAACTATGTGATAAATTACAGAGAAAAAATAGGAAAGGGCCCAGAATAGAGTCTTTGGGGAATACCTTCAGGGAGTGATAAAAATGATAAAAAGAAGCAATGGACAGATAGACATGAGGAGAAACAAGAGAGAGTATTGTCACAAAAATCCAGAGAGAGGAGTATCTCAGAGGCAAGTATAGTCAATATTGTTAAATGCTGAAGAAAAGTTGGGAAGAATGAAGATGGAGAAAAATTCCATCAGATTTGATAATAAAAAGAGCTTTGGTAACTTTGAAGAAAACAGTTTTGGTTGAATGATGAGCTTGGAAGCAAACAAGAGAAGGAGTGGGTAGATTTTAGAGAAGGAAGGAAGCAATTGAAAGAGAAGAAAAATAAACTTGAGCGGATATGGATCTAGGGAAGGTTTTTTCAGGATGAGGAAAGTTTAAGTGTTTTATTAAAGTCACAGATAAATGGAAAAATAACTCATAGATTCTCTCTGGAGAGATGGATAAAGGAGTTGATGGAGTTTTGTCATGCATTCTAAGGTAAGGTAACCTAATTTTGTGGAGCACTTGATTATCTTGCATTTTCATCATCACAATAAACAGAAGGAAACATATCTCAAAGAGAATAATTGCTGGCTTTGCACCAATATCCTTCTTGAAGAATGGATAGATACTGTGAAGAACTTGTCAAGAGGCTCCAAACATTTCTCCAAAGCATTTATTTTTATATTCAAAAACTTGAGTGCAAAAATAGACACAAGAAGAACAGCAAAAGCTATGTTGGAAAATGTGGTGAGTTGAGATCAAGATATGAATTTGGCTAAGAGCTTGTAGACTACTCAGAAGCATCATACTTTTACATCGTGAACACTTTAATTAAGAAAAAGGTTGTATGACATTCAGCACAGTGCACATCTAGTGACAATATTAGAAATGAAATTGTATTTATTGGTTTCAGATATAGTTTCAGAATCAGCTGTGTGTAGTCAGATCATCAATTGTTCAGATCAAAGGACAAAGTAAATATCCAATTAGAGGAAAAAATGAAGATGAGAGTAAACTAGGTATCGGTGAACTAGCATTTATTAAGTGTTTCCTATGTGCTAGGCACTGCACTAAGCATTAGGGAATACAAAGAATGATCAAAACATGATCCCTGACCTCAGTGAGCTCACCTTCTAATAGTAGAGACACCAAGCCAACAATTAGGTACAAAGACTATGGAGAGAGGATAAAGTGGAAGTAATATCTGAAGGGAGACACTAGAATTAAAAAGGATGGGAAAGACTTCTTGCAGAAGGTGGGATTTTAGCTGAGACCTGAAGGAAGCCAGGGAATCCAGGCATGAGAGACAAGCAGTGAAAATGATTGGAGTTAGGATATAGAGGAAGAGCAAGGAATTGTGGAGTATGTGGAGAGGAGTAAAATATAAAGATTGGAAAAAATGGGAAAGAGACCAGGTTAGGAAGGGCTTTAAAATCCAAACCAGAGGTAATAGGGAACCACTGGTGTTTATGCAATAATTTTGGTTAATGTGACAATTATGCAATAATTTTGGCTAATGTGTTTTATAGGAAGGTCACTTTGAAAGATGAGTGGAGGACTGGAATGGAGAGAGAGACGTGAGGCAGGAAGACCAACCAGAAGGTTATTGCAGTAGTATAAATGTGAGATGCTGAAGACTATCCCTAGAGTGGCAGTGTTTGGAGGAATAAGGAATGTAAGGTGTTTGGAGGGTAGAACTGACAGAACTAGGAAAGTGACTGGATATGGGGAGTGAGATAGAATGAGGAGTCAAGGATAACACCTAGGTTGGAAGTCTGAGTGCATGGGAGAACGGTGGATATTGGGAAAGGGAAAAGTTTAGGAGAGATAGGTAAAGAGTATGAGTTCTATTTTAGACGTATGGAACTTGAGGTAATTGTAACAACAACAATAGTAGCAATAGCTAGCATTATAGGTGGCAATTAGATAATCAATTCAAAAGATGTTAAATAGGCAATTGGAAATGTGAGAATGGAGGTCAATAAAGAGGTTAGAGATGGATAAATAGATCCGAGAATCCTTTAAATAGAGATAACAATTTAATCAACGGGAACTGATGAGATAAGCAAGTTAATATTATAGAGGGAAAAGAAAAGAGGGCCCCAGTCAGAATCTTGAGAGACCCCTATAGTTAGCAGTCATAACCTAGATGAAGATCCAGCAAGGTAACTGAAGACAAGTAGGAGTAGAACCAGGAGAAAATAGTACTATGAATTTTTAGAGAAAAGAGTATCAAGGAGAAGAGGGTGATCAAATAATAATAGCTAACATTTAGTAGGTTTCAGGCACCTTGGAAAACACAAATCAATAATTTTATTTGATACGTACAACGACCCTGAGAGGTAGGCACTATTATCCCCATTTTAGAGTTGAGGAAACAGACTAAGATGTTAAGTGACTTGCTCAATGCTACACAGCTTGTATCTGAGGTTATATTTGAACTCATATCTTCTAAACTCCAGGCCCAAAGCTTTGTGCACTAGGGCATCCCCTATCTACCTTAACAGTGTTAAACAACAGTGTTAAAAGCTTTTGAGAGGTCAAGAAAAATGAGGACTGAGAAAAGTCCATTAGATTTGGAAGATCACTTCTAACTTTGGTGAGAATAGTTTCAGTTGAATGATGAGGTTGGAGTCAGTTTGCGGAGTGGTAAGAAGAAAAGAAGTAGAGACTTCCAAGACAATATGGTTTTTCTCAAGGAGTTTAGCCAAAAAAGGGTGGCAAGATATGGAAATAATTAGTAGGGATGGATGGATTAGAGCAGGAATTTTTTGAGGATGAGAAAGATATGGCCATATTTATAAGTAATAAGGAGGAAGGCAATAGATGAAGAGATTGAAGACTAGTGAGAGAGCAGGGATGATAGAGAGGGATAGTCAGTTGGAGAAGACAGGACAGCATGAGAATCCTTTATGTATGTAGAGGGATTTTCCTTTGGCAAATAGAAGGACCACTTCTTTATGTGAAATGGAGGAAAAGGAGGAGACAGTATGGGAATATACCTGAATGTTGTAATATGAGATAGAGGGGAGAAGAGGGAGCTCAAGGTGAATGACCTCAACTGTTTTAGTGAAATATGAGGCAAAGCTCTCATGTGACAGAATGGAGGAAGAGAGAACCATGAAAAATTTGAAAAGAGCTGAAAATTTGGAAAAGCTACCAAGGTAAGTGCAATAATAAATTCATTTTTGCTGCAGGAAGGACCCAGTTGAAATTATGCAACATCAATCAATCAATCAATAGTTACTAAATGCATACTATGTATGTGCAAGTTCACGTTGTGGAACTAAGTGGCATGTTTTCATGATTTTCTCTTTATTCGGTAGCATGTGAATTGGGGCAAAGTAGACGATGATTGGAGTAATCCAAGGCTGGTGCTTGGCAAGGCAATATTGATGATAGGATAAAGAGGTAAAAGATAGTTTAGCATTGAATTGGGTCACCAGAAGGTCAGAATGGGCAAATAAATGTGTGGACAGTATAGGGATCATTGCCTGGGAAAGAACTGAGGGATAGAGGGTTTGGAGGTCAGAGTGAGTATGAAAAATTAGGTTAAGGGCAATATTGCAGAGGAAAAGATGGAAAAATAAAAGATGATGATCAGATAAAGGGATTTCATGAAGAAGGAAGTGCAACACTTGTGGATCATGGTAAGATCAAGAGTATGACCATCTTTCTATGTGTAGCTGAGGTAGAATGGAAAAGTAGATCATAAGAAGTGAGTAAATTGAACCCTAAGGAATTTGTGATTAAAAAAATGCTATCCACATCCAAATAAGAAACTGGTAGAGTCTGATTGTAGATCAAAAAGAAGCCATTCTTCACTTTATCTCCTTGATGATTTTTTAATTGGCTATATGATGTCTTCAGTCATACCATGGGGAATATGGAAATATGTATTGCATGAAATCACTGATATGGTCTGTCAGACTACCACCTAAGTGGGGGGAGATAGAGGGAGAACATCTGAATCATAAAATGTCAGAGAATAATTGTTAACAATTATTTTTACATATTTTTGAAAAAGATAAAATTCAATAAAAAAGAATTATTAGACTACCTGAAAGCCACAAAAACCAAATAAACAAAAAAAAGAAATGAGAAAATTGAGGAACGGGGAAGTTAGGGTGTTTGAGAGTACATCAGGACATTTATTGGAATCCCTTAATATGAGGACAGGAGTTATGGAAGAAATAAGATAAGCCAGGGAAATTGTCCTGAAGATAACAGCTATTAGAATCCTGATTGGGTAATAAATATGGGTTGAATGCATCTCAAAGGAGGAAAGGTTACTGACTTACAATGCATGAGAGAGAATCTGGAAATGGCAATTCAGAGCCAGGCTTATTCTGACTTCCCCACCATGATATGTGTGAGAGTCAAAGTACAACTAATGCATTATAGATAATTATATCAGCTCTAATCCAAGTCTTTTTGATGCCACTTCCAAAAACTGGGAAATAAAAAAAATGAAGACATCAACTATTATTAAAACATAGAGAAATTTAATGTAGAAGGGTTGCATAATAAGGAGACTGAGGGTGCAAAGGAAGTGTCTCAGCCAAAAACACTTGATCTTGCCAAGTGGACAGCAACAGCATGAGTTTGGTATACAAGCTTGTAAAACAGAGGCAAGTAGGACAGGATGTATTCCCCTTCACACTTGGTCCAGCCAAATTGGCCTTGGTGCTGTTCTTTACTTGCCATCGCTGGACCTCTGTACAGGCAACTGTCTTCAACATATGGTGAACACTTGACCTTCTACTGGAAACCTTCTCTGATCCTCCACCGTCAGCACTGCTTCTCTGAAAATGGCTGTGTATTTCCTTCATGCACATTTTGGATATACTTGTTTATATACACTGATGTGTTCATATTGTTTTGTCTCCCTTAATAGGAAGTAAGCTCTTTGAGGGCAGAGATTATTTGTTTTGTTTTTTTTTTTGTCTTTGTCTCCAGCATGTAGCAGAGTGTTAGCTCTTCATATTCTTTTTGATTGATTGAATAGTAAATGGAGTCCTATTAATGGAAGAAAGGGCCAACTTTTTTGGGAAGTGGAGTTCTGAGGGGTTGCCTCTTCTCAGTCTTTCAAAGTTATCATTTCCTTTGGTGATATGAGAAAGGGAGGGTTGATTAATTTAACAGTGAGATTCCCTAAAGATACCATTCCAGGATATAGTCATTAGAACAGGAAAGTACTGCTTTCCTTACCTTTTAGGACAGCAGGGCCATGGGGCATAAAATATAAAATGGTTTGTGAGGAAACTTGCTATTGTCACTAATGCTTGTGAAGACCAGCAAGATTTACCTGTAGTACAGAGATGATTAATTATTTACGTAGTGTACCTTTCTATCAGGGCAGCTAGGTGGCCCAGTTGATATAGCCCTGGGTCTGGAGTCAGGGAGACTCATCTTTCTGAGTTCAAATGTAGTTTCAGACATTTACTAGCTGTGTGACCATGGGCAAGTCACAACCTTGATTGCCTTGGCTTCCTCATCTGTAAAATGAGCGGGAGAAGAATATAGCAAATCCCTACTGTATCCTTGCCAAGAAATTCCCAAATAGAATCACAAAAAGTCAGCCATGACTGAAATGACTTAAACAACAAACCCTTCTTTTCAGATCTATGTATATAGTACATTTTGCTTTTTTTCTGTTAATTAAAAAAAAAAAGAACTACTTATACTTAGCATGTGAATATTTTGGGTCTTTTCCTCCCCATATGTATTGTTACCATATCCTGTATTTTCAGTTCTTAAGTCATCTTTTGGATAAATGGCTGATAAAAAGTTAATGTTTGATGCTTCACATTTTATACAAATGTGAGAGATGTTATGTCTTATAATGCATGTGCTTTGGAGATTTTTTTAATAACCCTTACCTTTTGTCTTGGAGTCAATACTGTGTATTGGCTCCAAGGCAGAAGAGTGGTAAGAGCTAGGCAATGGGGGTCAAGTGACTTGCCCAGGGTCACACAGCTGGGAAGTGGCTGAGGTCAGATTTGAACCTAGGATCTCCTGTCTCTAGGCCTGGCTCTCAATACACTGAGCTACCCAGCTGCCCCCTGGAGACTTTTTTAAAATAATTATTTGGTAGAGAAGCTTAGAATCATATCAGATTTGGAGTTGGAAAGGACTTAATACTTTTACTAATTTTTATGGTGTTTATTCAGGCTGGCCTCACAAATTGGCTTTTTTGGTCTTTTATTTTCTATTTCAGATTTTTTTTCCCAAAATTGATAATTTGCATAAATGTTATCAGACATGCTGGTAGAAAATTATAGCAATAGTTTTATTTAATCTACAAGTGAATATTTTTCTATGTCAAGATTTTATAAAGTGCTGTTCAGCTTTTCAAAATTGGAACTTTTTTTTCTAACCTGAAAAGTCTAGGAATAATGGATAAAAAACAGACCCAAGCTTTCATTGATATAGTGAGCTTCTGGCTGAGGAAACTGTCTTTATCAATATAGACTGGCACCTTCTTTAGACCATAATCTTACAGAGTTTTCTAAAGCTCAGAGGCATTAAAGGACTTTCTGGGATACACGGCCAGTGTATATCAGAGGCAGGACTTGAACCAGGTCTTCTTGGCTCTAAGGCCCACTCTCTACCTAGTATGCCATAACCATTTCACTATAAGTGAAATAAGATAAACAAATTATCTTATTTCACCTTTTTAATTTATACAGGATATAGAAAAAGTAACTGATAATAATAATTCTATGTTAAATGAGCTTTTAGATGACATGATGCATTTTTGATAAGGGATATAAATATCTTTGGAATCAGACTTGATTCCATAAAACAAGGTTCTGAACCTAAGTGGAAAATAAGGCTTGAATAACAACATTTTTGTTCCTTGACTTCCTTGAGGCAAATTCAAAAATATTTAAATTGCCTTAAAAAAAGTAAATGCTTCATCATCTTAAGGGCAATTTTTTGGGGAAAAATCATGTTAAAATTACTAATCAAGTGAGACATGTTTATAATAAGAAGTTACTCTACAATTAAAAAAAAAACCTTTTTTTTTTACACCACAGGTTTCGACTTGATATCTATCGTTGCTTAGCCAGTCCAGCTCTAATCATGTTAACTGAAGAAGATCCAATTCTAAGAGCATTTGAGCTTAGTGCAGACTTAAAAGAGCTCAGTCTTGTAGAGGTGGAATTCAGGTAACATCAAAAGAAAACTCTAAATTGTTTAATATCTTTCCTTATGTGACAATAAATACTTTTAAAATATAAATAAGTCAGTACCATTTTTATTATTTTGTATTTATTGCTGTTAAGCCTAAGGAAATGTTGACAAAAATGACAACTTGTATCAACTTTAATTTTTCATAGTATTAGTAATAATGAATAAAGAATATTTTGGGGGAAATACAAATAACTATTGTAGCAACTTGATTATTTTCATCATATGGATCCTATTTAAGACTGTATATAAATCATAGACTTGGAGCAGAAAAGAACCATTGAGATCATTTAGGCCTGGGGCAAAGTAGAGCAGGTAAGTGATTTCCTAGATAGTTAATGGATAAAAGTGAGGTCTCCTGACTTCTGCCCCAGTGCTATTTCTACAATAATACTTTGTAATCCCTAAAATGATCATTAAATAACTAAATGACTTATGATAGATTTAATAGAATATGGTAATGATTCCTTTAGAATCCAATATTCTAGTCTAGATTTAGAATCTGGTACTCTAGATTCTGGTATTCTAACTTGTAACTTTTTTATCCAGATGTGTATTGTGGATATAAATATACACACCAGCCTATATATATACATATGTATGACTGCTTTGTGATCAAACATACTTTTGGCAAACATGAACATATATGACTACCTGTGCTACCCAGCTCTTCAATTTATACATACTTAAGAAGAAAGCCAATTGTGGGCAGCCAGGTGGCTCAGGGGATAGAGAGCCAGGCCTAGAGAGGGGAGGACGTGGGTCCATATCTGACTTCAGACATTTCCTAACTGTGTGACCCTAGGCAAGTCACTTAGCCCCAGTTAGCCCTTACTACTCTTTTGTCTTAGAACAAATAAAGAATGTTAATTTTAAGATGGGGGTAAGAGTTTTATGAGAGAGAAAGAGAGAGAGAGATCTGATCTGAGGTCTTGCTATAGCCAAGGAAAAAGGGACTTGGAGAGTCCACACACTTAGCTTCTGTTCAGGAGACAAATGCAATGCAGATCCCTTTCCTGCTATCCCAAAGATTCTTCTTTCTTTGGCTGAGTTTTACATCTTATATACCCAGTGTAGGGTCCCATGTTTCTGCCTCTTTTTTCTATTATCTTGGTGAATATCTGGCTTTTATCTAAGAAGCTATCACTTTTTTGATACCTGGACTTGACAGTCTACAGGGACCATATCTCTTTTCCCTCTGCTACATTTCCCCCCTTCCCTTTCAGATGGTTTGGCTTTCTTCTGGGCCTGTTAATAATCCTGCTTATCCCCAGAGGAATAAGTTGAGTCTCCTGAGTATGTCTGCTGTATTGCTTGTGCCTAACATCTTTATCTCTCTTGTTTTTGTCAGTGGTCAAATTAATAGTAATAGGAAAAACTGATAGCTTCTAAAAAAAAGGAAGTTTCTCCAAGCTTCTGGTTTTTGAGGCTTAGTTCCTAGAAAGCACAAGACTTTTGAAGGCCTTTCTGCCCCTTCCTCTTCTTCTTTTCCCCTCACCTTTCAAAAAAAAAACACAAACCCTTAACTAGAGGTGACTTTTGCATTTGACTAAAAATAGTAGACTAAGTGTGTGGAAGGCCGATTGGAGAAATAGGGTCACAATAGGGCCTGTTATCTGGATTCCCTACGTGACCAATCCAGGCTGAGGCAGTCTTTGTGTTTGGTCCTGGTCACCTGAGCCCTGAAAAGCTTTGGTACCAGCAGGTTGGTTAATCAAAAAACAACTTGACCCCTCCAGGAGGCTATTGGAAGTCATTTAGAGAAATAGAGTCTGTAATAGATATTTTATCTGGATCCCATTACAAAATCATCAGCAAGTAAGACTGTGTGTATGATTTTTTCTGCACTGCATGTCAAGACGCAGACAGAATGGGATATCTAAGGTAAAAATCTGAGACACCTTTTGACTCCTTTTCAGATCCCCACCTTTTCTTAATATTTTATTGGAAAGCTTTGAGTCCTTAGCAGACCAGCAGCTACTGAGGTAACAATTTCTCTCCTTGATAATTAAGAAGCCTGAACTCCAAAAAATATATTACTTAGACAGTCAAGGCCAGAAAGAGACAAAGCTAGCCAAGACTTTATCTGACCAGGTGCAATCCTATAAATCAAGAGTACAGGAGTCGATTAGTAAAAATCTCTATGAAATATATTTCTGCTCCCAGAATTAACCTCCTACTAATTGGTAGTTGGAATTCAGCCTTGGACCCTGTTCTATCTTTACTTTGAAGCCTCCAACGATTTTCTTTTGTGTGATTTGTAACCTCTATCAGCTGTAAGTTTTTCTTTGTGTTCTTTGTGTGAAAATAGTATGTATTAAACTGAAGACTCCATGAAGTTGGAGCAGTTATGAGCTAAACATTTAGTCTGACTGTTCTCATTTCAATCCAGCGCCACTAAATGCCACTCAGGACACCCAAAAATATAGAGCTGGATCTCTATATAAGTGGAGAAAAAAAATGATACTATGAAGTTTGCCAGACACCAGGCCAAGAGTCAAGAAGACTCATCTTCCTGAGTTCAAAGCTGATCTCAGACACTTACTAGCTATGTAAGGCCGGGCAAGTCACTTAACCCTGCTTGCCTCAGTTTCCTCATTGGTAAAATGAGTTGGAGAGGGAATGACAAACCACTCTAATATCTTTGCCAAGAAGACCCCAAAAGGTTTATAACAAATCAAACATGACCGAAAATGATTGAACATTAACTTTGATTACATTCTAGGACTAATATTTCTTAATATCATTCTTAATATTTTAAAGAATTCAAATTAATTTTGTCATATTTACAAAGTTACTTGTGAAATTTGTCCTAAATTAGAAGTAAACATACATTGAATCAAACTAAAGATTTTTACAATGCATTTACTAGAACTACATATTTTACATATCTATTTTTTATAGTACACACTTATTGAATATTTACAATATACATGGCACTATACTTTTTCTATAAATTTTGTCTAAATAATAGGAATATGAGGAAAGATATTTTACTAGACTTATGACCAAATTGCTTTTCCCCCAAATGATCACTTTAAAATACTATTTAAAAACATTAGAAACAATGTAGATATTAAGTAAATTAGCTGGAAATGTCTAGTTAAATACTAATTACAATGTTTTAATATTTAGGATTATTCATCTGGCCTAACGATCTAAATTCACAGGTATAGAAAATGAGCCCCAGACAAGTTAATTGACTTCCCCAAGATTACAGAAATATTCAACATTAGAGGAAGAATTTGAGCCTAGTTCTCTTACTCTACAGCCAGAATTCTATCTACTACACCAGAGAGCATGAAGATAAATAAATCTTGTGTAAAAAAGGGACTAGTATAAAATGATTTTAAAAATCATTTTGTATTATTAAATTACTTTAATTTTCAAATTAACAACAAAGAAAGATCAGCAAAATAATGAGCCTTTCACATATTTCAACTTCTTGGACCATTAATATTTATGTCCATCCCTTGTGTAATGCCATCACTTTGGAATATCTGGGCTCCTACCCTGTCCTGACTAGCAATCATTCTAACTGTGCCCCCACCCTACCCCAAGGTCAATCCCTGACAATCTCAGCTCTGACCATCAGTTTCTAACTGCTTCCAAGAAGACTTCTGCATACCTTAGCAGTTTCTAAATACCCTTGTTCCTGGACAGAGATAATTGCAAGAACACCTCTGCAACACTCCTACCTGCTGTTTGGCTATTCTATGTACCCCAGCCTTCCTTCCTTCCTTGTGTTTCCCATGACTAAATCCTATAAGAATCCTCTTTGTCCCCTCCTTCTCTTAACAGCCCAGTCTGAATAAGACAGTTTGTTGTCCTGAATTGCGGTTTCTCAGCCCTGAATTAAAACCTCACTACTGATTACCTTGTTGGTCCGAGTTTTTATACAAGTTGACAATAAATGGGGAAGATGTGAAAATTGATCTATAAATGTGAAAAATGGTTTTTCTAATGCTTCATAAAAGCAGTGCCCCAATATAGTTGTTGGACTGCCACAGTCTTCAACTAACTTAGTTTTTGTGTAGCTAATTAGTGTGAAAAAAGAATATGTTGAAGACATTTCCTAATATCCTCTTTAGCACAGTATAATGCAGCATATTTGACCTAAAGAATGAGTATTATGGTTCTATTTTAAATTTAAGATATATTTGAAGATAATAATTTTAAAGTAGCTATTCTTACTCAAACTATTGTATTTTGTAGGAATGATTATGAAGAACTAGCTCAGCAGTGTAAAATGTTTGCCAAAGATTTGCTTGCACAGGCACGGAATTCACGTGAGCTGGAAGTCATCCTAAACCATACATCTAGTGATGAACCTTTGGATAAACGGGGATTGCTGGAAGAAAGAATGAATTTAAGCCGTCTAAAACTTGCTATTAAATATAACCAAAAGGAGGTATGTGATATTCTGTGCTGCACTGGATTTATCTCTTATTGTCTTGATGTTTCTGCTAAATACACTTAAATCCTATAGTGTCATATTGAAAAGACCTGTGCATTAAACTTTACTGTCCAAGTTTATTATTATAGCAATGCAGTATTGATCTGGGAACATTATGCCTTATTTATTGAAACATTTCATTTAAATTGGAAAAAGTATCCCCTTCTTTGTTTATAAATCTTACTATTTGCTTCAAAAATGAGGATGACTGCATTATAGCTGAATTGAGTCTGAGATTCAGTCTCTGTATAGATCTTTAGCTGTATAGAAAATGCCCCAGAAATCCTTTTCAACCTCCTGCTTTGTGTAATTTAATCAAGTTAGGCAAAAAGTTCACCAACAGTTCTAAATCACTAATTAAAATAAAATCATTATGTGTGTGTTCAGGAGTAGGAATGAGACTTCCTTTTTTTTTTCTTACTCTGACCAAAATACTTTTCAAACTACTGTAATTCAGATAAAGTTCCTGTCAGTTCTGCTTTGTTTCTAGTCTTCACAAATTGGAAATCTGATTTACAATACTTTATTCGATATAAAAATATTACAATGAAAACAGTTGGCCATCTTAAAGATCTTATAGTAGGGTTCAACATGGTCATACATAATGACTAGTATTGATTCATTATTTATATGTGATTAAGAAAAGTTATTCAAATCAGATGCCTATAAATAGAAGTAATTTTTTGGACCCCAAAGCCATGCTAAATCAGATTACAAAAAATCAGAATTGTCCTCCAAAATGGAAATACTGCATTTGTCTTTTTTTAGGTGGTATAAGAAATTAAATTTAGGATTTTATGTTAAATATGAAAGTTCTGAAGTAATATTGTGGTTGCTGATTTAAAATATTATAACTTAAGTCAAAATGACCTTTAGTAGCTTTTATTTACAAAGAGGTAGAAAGAGTGAAAGTAGAGAAATGTAAGAAGAAAGTAGAAAAAATGTCTAGCCTATCATAGTAAATGTTGCTCCGGTGTCCAGCTCATCCCTGGCAGAGTTTGGTTACCCTCAGCCAGAGGACCCAGTGGTGTCTTATCTAGGGGTTCCACCAACACAACCTCCTCCAGGAAAGGATTAGCTCTCCAGAGCTAATCTCTCCAGAATCCAGGGAAGGAAGGCCAGCTACTCATTCACCCAAGACAAAGTCCAAAGGAGAAGATCCAGGAGCAGGCCTCCAAGAGTTAAAGTCAAGGTCCAAGCCAAAGGTCAAGTCCAAATCCACCTCCAAAAGCCAAGTCACCAGGAGAAGCTCTCTGGACAGGAAGTTCAGGGCTTTTTACAGTCCCTTTTCCATATCACTTCCTGTCCTTCCTGCACTTTATGGGAACTAATTACAGTCTTTTGATTTGCTTAGCACTGCCCAGGGTTTGGTCAGTGGCCTCTGAAGTTGTCACCTACTCTAGTAAGTGACTTGTGAACTCTCTTACTTAGTGTTAAGTAGAAGTGTTTAAGTTTTTGGTTGATTAACTTAAAAATTGCTGATTGATAGACAAAGAAAGTTTGATTTACTCTTCACAGTGGTAATGTTTGTAACATGAAGAAAAACATTTTTTACTACATTTCTTTTCCTATATAGCCCTCGTAGAAGTTGCCTTTCTTTACCCCTTTTAACAAGTTGCCTATTTTTTGTCATAACTATACTATAATGTATTGCAGCTTACTTATATATACCAGTTTGCTAACTTAGGCTCCTTGTCCAGCTTCTTGACATTTTAGGCAAAATATATTTTTCATTCACCTGATTTTTCATTTATTTCTTTTAGTTTCTTTCAGATTGCCATGCTTTTCACCAAGGGGGTGATTCACTTAATTTTTGGTCTCAGTATAAAAGCATATGTAGAACTTTGCTATTTGTAGGGCATATTTATTTTCTTAAGACTTGATGCAGAACATTTTCCAATACTTGGCTAACATCATTGGTGAAAACATATTTCTCTGTTTAATAATCTCTCTTGATGTCTTATATCTTGATGTCTTAGATCTCTCTAGTCTCATCTGTCAAAGAATCTTGTATGGTTTTGATTTAAGTTTGGGAGACTACTTATCTGTAAAGAGCCTTAAAGGTTTTATTTTTTTTTTACTGTTAACAAATATGTTCCATTTGACTTAGAGAATATAATGAGATTTTATATTTTCTACAACTCAACTATCAACTATATGACCATAAAGTCTTCTTCACTTAGTCTAATTTTATTTATAATGAAAATATCATTTGGAGTTAGATTTAATTTATTATCTTTTGTAATGGTGTAGGTGTTGGATGAAGGTGAAATACTGATAGTTCCAAGAGTTAAATTATAAAAAGTTTAAGAACTTCTAAGAGTGGTTCTCAGCATTCTTTCCTGCTGTCACTGTGTGCCTTTTTGTAGTTTTACTATTTACATTTGACTTACCATGGCCCTAAAATGCCATTACCTGAAACACTAAATCAAAAATAAAGAATGAAGTTCAAGAAGTCCAAGGTAAACATATCACATCTATGGTGAAACAACTGACTAAAAGATGAGAATTACTAGTTACAAGCAATTATATTGTGCAATAAGTTAATAATGTGTCAGCAACATTCAGAAGTAGTTTTAAAAGTTATGATTGTAATCGTGCAAATAAATGCTCACTCCAAATTATCAGTATATTTCTTGAAGTTTAATATTGTGCTTAGAATACTAAAGTATTTGCTTTAATTCTAAATAGAAATTTATATTTTACTTTTTTTTATGGCTGGTTTAAGATGATCAAGACTATCTTTATACATTCAAAAGAAGTTAAAGTAGTATCCTAGGCCTAGAAACCAAAATGGTAGTCTCTTAACTTTGAAAGATAGATATTAATCTGCCCTTCTATTGCTCTCAAATTAGAGTAAAAATGATTACAACTAAAAAAAATTATAAAAGTTTAAGAACTTCTAAAAGTGGTTCTCAGCACTCTTTCTTCTATAAAAGCAGGAAAGACACTATTGGAATATATTGACAGAAATACGGAATGTAGAAACTTTGATACTTTTTAAAAATACACTTACTTTCTGTCTTAGAACCAATAATGAGTATTGATTCCAAGGCAAAAGAGTGGTAAGGGCTGGGCAGTTGGGGTTAAGTGACTTGCCCAGAGTCTCACACACACACACACACACACACACACACACACACACACACACACACACACACACACACNCACACACACACACACACACACACACACACACACACACACACACACACACACGAAGTAGTTGAGACCAGATTTAAACCTGGGGCTTTCTACCTCCAGGCCTGGCTCTCTCTCTGCTTCCTAGCTGCCTCACTTAAATACATGCATTGTATTACATTACAAACTTTGATCACAATGTATTACAAAACCAACAGTGAAATATGAAGATGCATTGAAAGGTTGGGTTTGAAAACTGAACTCAGACATAATTTTGCCTAAAGAATAGGAGGCTGTGAGTCAATACATATTATTTCGTTGGTTTCTGGATTCTCTGAAGGACTCATAGAAGAGGATGACCAAATGTTTCCACTGAAGAAAAACGAGGAAACAAGAATCAGGAGCAATTTGTTGTTGTACAGTCTTTTCAGTCATGTTCAATTTTTCATGACCTCATTTGAGATTTTCTTGGCAGAGATACTATAGTGGTTTGCCAATTTCTTCTCTCAATAATTTTACAGATGGGGAAACTGAGGTCAATAAAGTTAAGCAATTTGCCCAGGGTCACCCTGCTAGCAAGAGTCTGAGCCTAGATTTTCACTGAGAAAGATTCGTCTTCCTGACTCAGGTCCAACACTCTATCCAACTCTATCCACTGCATTATCTTGCTGTCCCAGGAATAATTTTACTAGATAAAAAGTAGATTTTTCTAAAAGGAAGAAATTATTTTAAAAGATTACAGAGAATTACTTATAAGATCTTGTCCTTTCAAATAATATATGTTGTAACGTGCTTTAAAAGTTTGGTTGTAGATCTGGTTGAAGTTGTATACTTAAATAATATAATTAAAAATAAATTAAGTGATCTAGTTTTATTGAAATTATTAATAAAAAGTTCTGGAGTTGAGCAAAAAAGAAAAAATATGTTGTGACTTGTTTTTTTGTTCTTGTTTTTTTTATTTTTTCTGCTTAACAAACTTAATTTTCACAATTATAGATGGATATAGCAGAGAATAGGGGAACATCCAAATTTGTAATTCCTTTTGTGGGAAAAGGAGAAACTATTATCCTGATTCTTTAAAATGAAAAGTTTATTGGGAGAAAGAACATATTTCTCAGGCACTTCATTTTTTTTTTTAAACCCTTGTACTTCGGTGTATTGTCTCATAGGTGGAAGACTGGTAAGGGTGGGCAATGGGGGTCAAGTGACTTGCCCAGGGTCACACAGCTGGGAAGTGGCTGAGGCCGGGTTTGAACCTAGGACCTCCTGTCTCTAGGCCTGACTCTCACTCCACTGAGCTACCCAGCTGCCCCCATCAGGCACTTCATTTTTAAGGAAAGAAAGTAATTCATTTTGGCCCCAAAGAATGACAGAACAAAGTGCCTGAGTAGCACTTGTGATGAATGATAAGATATATTTGTTCATTTGATGTACTTTGTATATTTCATGTTAATCTTATTGTCAAGCTTATCTTTCCTAAACAATGAATTTGTTTTTCTACAGTATAAAATACTTGTAGAAATATAGGTCATGGAGAATAATCTTTAAATTATTTTTTATCAAAATAAATCTACTCAATGTGAAAGCCTAATACATTGGGAAAACCTGCTAATTCTAAACTCTGGAGTGATGAATAGAGAAAGCTAGTCTGTTTCTTTTATCTTTAGTTATAGTTAATGACAATGTTTTTCAATCCTTTTCTTTTTCATGTTTCATTAAATCTGAGTTTAATTTTGTTTCAGTATACATATATTAGCTTAAAATTTAAAAATAATGAATGCCTTGCTTACATTTTTAGATATAAGATTTAGTATTTGAATTTGAATTTCTTGTAAGTGGTATTCATTCATTTTAAATTAGATACTTATTACTCTCTTCAGGAGGTAGTGAATGTTATTGTTTTTCTCAACAGATCACATTGATAACTTTTTATATTTTATAAAAACAATACAGGGTAACTACATTTTGCATAATAAATAAGTGCTATGAAATTTTTTGAGAAGACAATTTTTTCTTTGCTGTGGTAAAAAAATCAGAGTTCTCTTTCTGAGGAATTTTTGTAATATTGATTTGTCATCTTAAAACTTTGAATAGCAACTTGAATAATGTATTTCTCAGACACAATTCAGATCCTTTACTTTAATTTTTGTGTTTTTTTTTTTTCAGTTTGTCTCTCAATCTAACTGTCAGCAGTTCCTCAATACAGTTTGGTTTGGACAGATGGCAGGTTACCGGCGTAAACACACCTGTAAGAAGATATTGACAGTTCTGACAGTCGGCATCTTTTGGCCAGTTCTATCACTCTGTTATTTGATAGCTCCCAAATCTCAAGTTGGTCGAATAATCCACACTCCTTTTATGAAGTTTATTATTCACGGAGCTTCATATTTTACATTCTTGTTGTTGCTTAACTTATACTCTTTGGTCTACAATGAGGATAAGAAAAATACCATGGGGCCAGCCCTTGAAAGGATAGACTATCTTCTTATTATATGGCTTATTGGTAAGTGCTGAATTGATTTGGAAAGTTGTCTTGATTTAGCTCATTAATCTTCTTTGCTGTTTATAAAATATCTGAGTTCTAATCCCAAGAAAAAGTAAATTGGACATTTGTGGGACTACTGATTAAAACTTCAGAAAGGACCAATAACTAATCTATCTTCATATTTGATAGATGGGGAGACAGAATTCTTCTATCTTGAATAAAGTGTTACATATAAATTATAAGATTTTCCTCTAAGAATTTCAACTTTGATATAATATTTAAAGTAGATATAGATTTTTTCCCCTAGGAAAAAGATTACAATCCTACTTAGAATTTTATCATTGTTAAAATTTTTGAGTTTATGCTTAGATGTTGCTTGAAAGTTAACTGTTTGAGTTCCAGGATGATAAATTCAAGTGGAAGAATTTCTATTTGCATCAATGGAAAGAGTGTCTGAATTGGTGAAATAATGTACCCCTTGAAATATTGCTTTATTTTCTATGAAACTTAAGCTTTAAGGAGCCTAAACATTTTTAATTAACCATTTCAGGCATGTCTTCCTTTACTCTCCTTTCATAATAATTTATTGTAATAATATTTCAATTTAGAATTATGTAAAAGAACCCCTAATGTAGGGATTATTAATGTAGAGTCCATTAATTTATTTTAAAATTTTGATAACTTTACATTTCAATATAATTGGTTACATAAAATACATAAAAATACAAAAATTATGTATTTTCTTTTGTGTATTTAAAAATTATTAAATTGTATTATAAAAACCTCCTTAAAAGGGGTTGATAGGTGTCATCAGGTTCTGCCAAAGGTTCTATGGCACAAAAAAGTTAAGAATCTTTGCTCTACTGACTCATTTTTCATTGTGGTTCCTTACTGATGGCAAAAATAGCCTCTTAAATATTTCCAGATCTTTAGAAGTATAAAACAGACTAATAAAATTACATTAAAAAACTTATGCCTATAGACTGAGGGAAGGGAAATTAAAAAAATTTTTTTTCATTATTTAGAGGGTCACATTCCCCTTTTTACTCTATTAATGATTATTTTTTGTTTTTGTTCTGGGATGCTTTTTGTTTGTTTGTTTTTGGTCTTCAGCAAAATGGTACTACCTTCCTGGTACATTATTCTTGTCAAACTCAAAATTAATTTATTAAATCTTTCCTGATATTGGGAAGAAACTCTTGAAATTTTTTCTTTCTCAATATAAAACACTGTTTTACTTTGAAAACGTATACTTGGTCCTTTCTTGACTCTAGAATTATATTATAGTTGGGGAAATATGATTTTATATATTTACCTTTTATTCAGTATAATTTGTCAAAATTGACCTATTTAAAATTTTAATTTTTATCGATATCTTTTGTTAACCAAGAATTAAAAAGAGGAGAAAAAAATGAACAACTTAAATAGCATATAAAGAAGTATGACATTATATGTGGTATTCCATACCCATAGTTCTTCATCTCTGAAAGAAGGGAGGACAGGGCATTATTTTATTTTAATTGGTCCATCTTCATATACTAAGTGCTTAGTGTACAAGGGAAGGGCAGAAAATAGTTCTTGTTCTTGAGGAACTAATAATATAATGGGGAGGAAACCTGCAAACAACTAGGTATAAACAAGCTATTTACAGGGTAAATTGAAAATGGTTAAAAAGAGGGAAGGCACTAGACTTAAGAGGAATTGGGAGAGGCTTCCTGTAGAAGGTGAGATTTTAATTTGAAAGAAGTCAAGAGGCAGAGACTGGAAAGGGGAGGGGAGGGGAGCAGGGGGTAGTTAATGAAGGGCTTTGCAAATGAAAGTAAGAGGGTACCACTGGAGTAAGAGTGAGAAGATCAGACCTACATTTTAGACAAATCACTGTGGTGGCTGAATAGAGGATGGAGTGCAGTGGGGCCCAGGTAGACAAACCAGCAGGTCTAGGTGATGAAAGTCCCAGAGTGTTAGCAGAGTTAAAGAGAAGGGGACGTAGTCAAGAGGTGTCGCGGGGTGAAATTGACAAGCCTTGGCAACACATTGGATATTGGGGTGGGGGGGGGGTAGGAGTGATGACATTTAGGTTGTGAGCGAGTGTGGGAGACTGAGATTGTTAGTGGTGCTCTTGACAGTAATAGGAAAGTTTGAAAGAGGGGGAGGCTTTGGGGAGAAAAATAGCAAGTTCAGTTTTAGACATACAGAATTTGAGACATCTATAAGATACTCAGTTTGAGGTGCTAAAAAGGGAGGTTGGATATCAGCAGAGAGGGGAGAGGAGGGCTGGATAAATAGATTTGAGAATCAGTATCCTACCTCTTTTTAGGAAATAAGTTGTTTCATTTTAATATTAACGTTGTTTAAATTTATATTTTAGAACATTAATTAAAAACAATTAATCATATTTCTACTTGTACCTAACATTACCACTTTTAGTTAGAAAGAGTTGTTCAATATTCAAACTGAATATTTTAAATTGAAAGTGAAAATGTTACAAATTTGGTTAGAAAGGTGAAATAGTCTCTTCTAATGTTTTTTCCTATTTTCTATATTTTTGCACTCTAATTGTTATGATATTTTTTGTTTTTAAAACACAGGAAAATATATTTATTAATGATAATGGAATATTATGATGGTGGAAATAATTTATGAATAAATGGATGAAAAAGCATTTATTATGCACATTTGGTATATGCAAAGCACTGTGCTAAGTCCTGGGGATTCAAGTAAATAAATGGAGATTACTTCTGCTCTCAAGGAGTTTACAGTTTAATGGATGATACATTTATGAACAATATAATTAGAAACTGAAAACTTTTGATTAGTCAAGTCTATAGTTCTCTCCTTTATAATATTCTACAAGAATATTAACATGCTTATGTTATTCTTAATGATCATGCCAATAGAAGATTCTTTTATATCAACCTTTTGTAACCCTAGAATTTAACAACTCTAAGGAGTATTTGTCATTGTCTATGTTCAGCTAATTTGCCAATAAAACTACTTGAGATTAATTCAAATTGAAACTGAAAGCCACATAATCCACAATAGAATGTAAGTTGTCTGAGAGGAGTATATCTTTTTTTTTTTTTTTAAAACCCTTACCTTCCTCTTGGAGCCAATACTTGATAAGGGTGGGCAATGGAGGTTAAGAGACTTGCCCAGGGTTACACAGCTAGGAAGTGTCTGAGGTCAAATTTGAACCTAGGACCTCCCTGTTTCTAGGCCTGGCTCTCAATCCACTGAGCCACCCAGCTGCCCCCAGGGCTATGTCTTTTTAAAAAAATTTTCTTCCTAGCACAATGCCTCGCATATGATAGGGCTTAATAAATGCTCGTTGAATTGAACTTAGAATGAGATGTCTTTAGGTTGCATAGTTAATTTTCATTTAATTGACAGGTCTTACAGATTTGATGGAACTTAAATGCTGAAGAACATTTATGCCATTTCTTTTAGTATTTAGCACTGTTTACTAGGGGAAAGAGTCCTACTACTCTTCAGATAACTTGTACAATTCAGAATTTAATGATTTGCATTAATATGCTCTCATTAAACTTATTTAATGAGACTACTCAGTAAAAAATGTATAAATACTAAATATTGACTGAGACAGTAGAAATCATTAGAGATAATTTCAATCTTCTCAGAGTAGCTTTTTTTTTTCAGTAAACTATACCTGATTTTTTTATGGCTCTTCTGAGATAGCATATATACAAATTACATCCCTTTTAATATGTTTAATTACATAAATGCAATGCACACCATTGGTTCATATGATTATTTTCATCTCACATGATGGGATTTTACTTATAGATTATGCTAATTCACTTTTTTCTCCTTTCGACTGATCTTCACTCGCCACTCAAAGGGAATACCTATTTACCACTATCTATAGAATCTATATTTTGAAAAAAATTGATAAAAGAAAAAAAAACCTACATGAATATGTAGAATGTCAAGGTTATAACTTTTCATTTTAATATTCAGTCAATACTGAGGAAAAAAAGATAGAGTAAGTTTCCTTATACCATATTTTATTACAACCAATCTGTACATTTCTGTACATTAACAAATTAGTGCTAAAAGTGGCATTTTGGACTTTAAATGTGATGTTTCCCTTTTGCTATTTAAACATGGTTTTTGTTTACTTATATTTCTTTTAATTCTTATATGTTTTCAAACATGAAATTATTTTGAAGGCAAAGAAATGCAAGTGACATTGACAGAGCTATTAACCTACAAATTTTATTGCATATTGTAATGAAATTTTTACAAAGAATTTTTAAAAATAGCTAACTTTAAAAAGCTTAACCCTTTCCCATTTATCAAGTTGAGGATTTTTAGTTCATTTTCCTTCTATACTATGCAGAAAGAACTATTTATTAAACTGTACATATGAAGTGAATTAATGATTACTGGATGACATGTCAATTTAAAATGGGTTGACTTGACCTGGGTGGAATATCTGTATAATACAATGATGTAATTCAAAATAACAGAGAATTACTATGGAAAAACTCATTTAAAGTGAAGATAGTTTATGAAATGTTATTGAACAAGGGGCTTGTCATTTTGCAAATGCTTTCATATTTATATTTTTTCCAGATGTGTAGAGATTAAGATAAGGGAACTTTGTTGACATGTGGTAATAGCAAATTGAACATTTAAGAAAATTATGCCAATGGAAAATCAAGAGAGGAAGTATAGAGTATTAGACAGAAGGCTGTCCTTAGAATTAGAATGACACAGATTCAAAGCCTGTATCTGACAAATACTGCCTTGGTAACTACAGGAAAGTGATTTAAATGAATAATTGCTCTAGGAAACTATGATAGTCGGTTAATTGTAAAGGTTATTGACCTATATTAATAGAGGCAATTTCCTTACTCTGAGTGTTCTATTAACAAGATCCCAGAAATAAAAGTTGGAATGAAAATAAGGGTTTTAAAGCCTGTTATCTTAAAATCCATTGATTTAAACAGAAATCAATGATAATGGCTTTAACCTTTCTTGCTTCTTAGTTTGTTATACTTACAATTTAAAAAATAAATTTAAATAGATAGCAATTTGGTATGTTGTGATTGCATAGCCTATCTGTCTATCTGAGAGTCAGTGTAGAGTGGTAGAGACCTGACCCTGAAAGCAGGAAGACTGGGTTCAAGACTTTTTTCTGAGATGTATATTCGTTATGTGATCTTGGGCAAGTCACTTAAGCTTTCTGTGAATGGAACTCACTAACCCTAAGTTGCAGTCTGGTATCCACCTGCATTTTGTGGAGGGAATTTTCTTTGAATATTCCTTATAACAATGAAATCCAAATCCAAAAAGAAGAATTACATATATTTTGACATTTTCACTTTAAACATTCAGATATTTCAGAGTTGTTTTTATTGTCATGAAAAAAACAACAGTGCTTTTATAAAGATAGCCCTTAGCATTATTTCAACTTTTTGCCCTACTTGTTAACACATAGACCCATATCAAGTAAGCATTCCAAGTTTTTTACTCAAAAAATTTTTTCTTTAAGGGTCATTTGTACTCAGATAAAATTTTTCCTAACAGGCATTTGTTTCAGAAAATAGACATTTTATATAATAAAATCTTAATTCTTTAAAAACATATGTACAGAGAAAAAATGTTTATCTCTTTTGATAGTTTTCAAGTTAGTGGTTTTCAAGAACCTTAAGATTCCATGAGAGAGATATCTTTTGGGGAAAAAAAAGGGACAAAGACTTAATTTTTTTCATCTGAAACTTATATGTAGATCCTGACATAGGATAGATAAAACAGAAGTTCTTCCACATCTTGAAAAGTTTGAAACAGATCTAAAGGAAAGTAGTTCAGTAGAAAAGCAGCAAAAATAAATGTCTCCTTTGGACAGTTAAATTTAACATTCTCAGAAAGTGGCCATCCTGGTTTCAGTGATATGATTATACTTCTATAAACCTTTAATTAAAAATGTTTTGATGGTTAGAAATACACAAATGTTTTGAAACTTTTTCTGTATCAAATAAAGGTACTTTACAGTTAAGATGCTCCTGATCAGGGATTTTCCAGTCTAATTTATTTGACTTAGTTTTCCTCTCATGTATTTAAGAACTCAGGTTTTTGTTACTTTGTATTCTCCTAAAAAGCATCCTAATAGAGGAATATGCCATGGAATTTCTTTTATTATATTAATGTTTTGGGTAGTCATAAATATTTGCATACAACTTATTGATAGAAGGATTTCTGGCTAGTAACATTTAGTCTTTTTAAGCATGAAAATCCATTCTTTCAAGCTTTCCTTAACTATTTTTCCACTACTGCCTCATTCTCCAGTATAGATTATTATTATATTCTCCCTATAGTGGTAACTAAAAAAGTATTTTATTTTTACAAGGCTGAAGTGATATGAGTATACTATTTCAGTTATTTATTCTATTTTAAAGTATTTTTCTTCTTATATAGTAGAATTAAGTATGCATTGTTTGATGTTTCTTCCCACCCCATCACCCCCAACCCCTTTTAGGAATGGTGTGGTCAGATGTTAAAAGACTCTGGTATGATGGATTGGAAGACTTTTTAGAAGAATCTCGTAATCAACTCAGTTTTGTCATGAATTCCCTTTATTTGGCAACCTTTGCCCTCAAAGTTGTTGCTCATAACAAGGTGATTATTCACTATGTTAATTAAAAACACAATAAAGTTTATTGGGGAACACCAAAAACCTCTAGATTTGTGACCCCAGCATAATAGGAGTTCAAATATTTTATTTGTCTGTTATCAAATTTATCCATAGATGTTAAGTAGACAACTAGCTGTAAAAACTGTGGGGGTTAATGGTTTCACATTCCTTATATAGTGCTGAACATGCTTACAAGGAGAGAACAAAGTAACTCAAAACTGAATCATTAGTGTTAAATATTTGTGTTATCTCAGAAAATTAGTAGACCAGGAATCCTTTATTTGAATATAATATTACATAGTGGGTTTTCCATATGTCACATATATAATGTGATTTTGTTTTGTAGCTTAAATGTGTT
The DNA here is from genome assembly GCF_016433145.1 of Gracilinanus agilis. Classification (NCBI taxonomy): domain Eukaryota; kingdom Metazoa; phylum Chordata; class Mammalia; order Didelphimorphia; family Didelphidae; genus Gracilinanus; species Gracilinanus agilis. The sequence goes on from NC_058132.1 coordinate 629,684,786, forward strand.
CTAAACAGAAAAAAAGAAAACAGATTCCATTCAGAAGATGATTTAGATCCATTTTGATAAAATTCTAGCTTCATTATTCAAGAATGTGCTTGATAGATAGGGATAATAACCATTAGACTAATGCTTTTACACTACAATTTAAACACTTTATCCTGTGGTTTCCCCATCTCTTTAAGGTGATAGTAATCATTTTCAATATAGACTCAGAATATTAGATTTGGAAGTGACCTCAAAGAGCATTTAGTCTAACCTCTTCCTTTCACAAATGAGGAAATGGAGAAAAATCTCTTCAAAATTGCTACTCTCCCAAGAGTAATGATACATAGTGTTATGGGTTACAGATTTAGAATTGCAAAGGCCCTTAGAAGAAATTTAGATCAACTTTTACCTGACAGTATCACACAGGTGACTGGATCAGAGCTAGGATATGAACCTTATTCTTGCTAACACCTTCCATTACACCACATTGCTTCTCTAGAAAGAAATGAAGAGTTAGCACTGACTCACTGTTCTTCCTCTACTCAATCTATACTTGATTCTTTGGGGAAATATTGTAAACCAGGGAAGGACTAGAGATGTTAACTATTAAAAAAATTAGTAAGTGAACCTTCTTTCCTCTCACATTCAACAAGTATGTCCTACCATTTGACCTAAAGAAACATTTAAATCTGTAAATTTATTCCAGATTAGAATCATTCTAGACTCGGGATATAGCTTCATTATATATTCAGGATATATATATATATACATATATATNAGAATTGCAAAGGCCCTTAGAAGAAATTTAGATCAACTTTTACCTGACAGTATCACACAGGTGACTGGATCAGAGCTAGGATATGAACCTTATTCTTGCTAACACCTTCCATTACACCACATTGCTTCTCTAGAAAGAAATGAAGAGTTAGCACTGACTCACTGTTCTTCCTCTACTCAATCTATACTTGATTCTTTGGGGAAATATTGTAAACCAGGGAAGGACTAGAGATGTTAACTATTAAAAAAATTAGTAAGTGAACCTTCTTTCCTCTCACATTCAACAAGTATGTCCTACCATTTGACCTAAAGAAACATTTAAATCTGTAAATTTATTCCAGATTAGAATCATTCTAGACTCGGGATATAGCTTCATTATATATTCAGGATATATATATATACATATATATATATATATATACACACACGCACACACATATACATATGTACGAAGTGATTATCTGCTTTATAGAAAAGTGTTGCATAGTGGAAAGAGCCCTGCTTTTGGAGTCAAAGGACCTGAGCTCAAACTTCTTTGGTGCTTAATCCCTGTTTGACCTTGGGCAAACTGTTGAGCCTCCATGTACCTTAGTTTTCTTTTATGTAATATGAGGGGATTGGATTAGATGACTTGTGAGTACCCTTCAAGTTCCAGAATTTTGGTTCTTTTAAATGGCAAATTTATTTAGTCTATTTTAAGTGATTAATTCAATTGATAAAAATTTAGTTTAAAAATAGATTGTAATTGTATAGTACTTTTTAATTAAAAAGTGTTTTATTATACCATTTTATTTGACTTTCCAAATAACCCAGTAAGGTATGTAGTATGAATATTTTCTTTTCCATTTCACAGAGGAATTAAGCTGAGGTATAGTTAGTTACCTGTCCAAGGTTACCCAAATAAGCAAGCTACAAAGCTGAAATTCAGATAAAAAAAATTGATATTTTGCCTTCAATTCCACTATTCTTTTTATCTTTTATTTGTATTTCCCATCCCATGTAGAACTTAAAACTAGGCTGTTTATTAGAGGAACTGGAATGAAAAACCTTTTTAAAATGTTAATTTCGCAAGGGAGTTAAAGAGTGGTGTGATTGTGGCCAAAAGGCCAAAGTTTAAATCTTGACTCTACCTATGTAACCTTGGACAAGTTATCTATCTCCTTGACACCTCAGTTTTTTCATCTGTAAAATGAGGCATTGTTCTAAATGACCTTTGTGGTCTTTTCCAGAACTAAATCTATGATTTTATAGTGTGTTCCAGGATTTTAATGAATAAAAGATATTTCATAAAAGCTTTCAGTTATTTCCTTAGTTATCTAGTGTTAAAGAATATGTCTGATGGATATATGGAACTGTTCTGAAGGCTGATCCATGATCCATACATATAAATATTTGTGTCTATACCCATGCATGTTATATGCTGTACTTTCTGGATTGACTTTCAACAATATTTACTTTTATTTAACAAAATAGTGACTTACATTTGACATGTTTTCTTCTTAACTCCAGTTTCATGATTCAGCTGACCGAAAGGATTGGGACGCATTTCATCCTACATTAGTAGCAGAAGGTCTTTTTGCCTTTGCTAATGTTCTGAGTTACCTCCGCCTCTTTTTTATGTATACCACAAGCTCCATCTTGGGACCATTACAGGTAAAAGAGTAAAATTTCTGCAAGAGAATTTGAGAAATTTGTTCTTGTATAATTAAATGTCCACTAGAATAGTAACATATAAATGACCTTGATATAATGTACATGCTTCTCATGTGAATCCCATATTTTCCATAGCACTTAACAAATGAAGGCCCTGAACAGTGTGTAACCATTGTCCTTATTTCTGGTTATATTATAGTTATTTTCTTTTAAGTTATTTAAATTTTATTAACTGCATCCTTTTGTTGGCCCAAATAGGTTTATATGTAGCTCTTCTCAGAATTTTAATTTTGCCATTCTCTCTATGAAACTTTTATTATATTGTATGTAAAAAAAAATCTGTTTTTACTGGATGTTTGAAGCACTAGGATATTGATAAAATCAGGAAAAAATGTGTTTCACAGAAGAAAGCTGAGGATGAATAATCAGTTTTTCAGTATCAAAAGGTAAGGAGAACTGGCAGCTGGTCTGGGAGGGGTTAATTGGGGACAGTCATTCTTACTCAGTAAATAGGCATAAAACCCGATTAAAATTTTAAATAACATTTCATGATAATTTAAAGAAAGGAAATTTTATTTCAAAGGATTTTAATCTCCCTTTTTTCCTTACTAAATATTGGATATAGAATGATAGCATTTTTTTTTTGGTAAAAAACACAGGGAATTATTCACAACTGTTTAAACTTACTATCAAGAGCTTACTTAATTCTCCTAAGTGACTGAGCTCCATTTAAATTTATGATATTTGTTTTAAAAACCAAATAAATGTAATGATCTTTGCCAAACCAGAGGTAGTATGTTAGATCTTCAGTTGTATCTGTGTGGATACTCCTTGCTTTGATAAAGACTAAAATCCCTTTATGACTTCTCATCTTGGCAGGATTATTATTTTTCTTATAAATGTCCCATGGAAGATCTATCCAATGCTTTTTTCTCTTAATATCTTTGCTTTACTAATATACAACTCAGGCTGGACATCACTGATCTCTCATTCTTTTGTGAAAAAGAATCAATCAAAAAAACATTCATTAAGGGAGTAGCTAAGTAGCTCAGTGGATTGAGAGCCAGGTCTAGAGATGGGAGGTTCTGGGTTCAAATCTGACCTCAGACACTTCTTAGCTGTGAGACCCTGGGAAAGTCTCTTAACCCCCACTGCCTAGACCTTACCACTCTTCTGTCTTAGAATCAATACTATGCATTGATTCTAAGGCTGAAGGTAAGGGCTTAAAAAAAAGTTCATTAAGTACTGGGTCAGGCAATGCTAATCACTGAGAATACACATAAAGGCCCAAAACATTTGCTTTGCCTTCAAGGAATTCATATTATAATGGAGACAAATACAAAAATAGCTAGAAAAATAAAAGCTATATATGGAATTAAGTGGAAAGTAATCTCAGAGAGGAAAGTCTTAGCAACTGGAGGACTGCCTCCTGAAGTAGGTAGGCTTTGAATATAGTCTTGAAGGAAACCAGGGAAGCTAAGAGAGGCAAGGAAACGGAACATTTTTTAAGGGGAACATCAATAAAAAGGCACAGAAATAGGAAATGGAGTGCCATGTATGAGGAAATGAGTAGTGTTATGGTAAATGAATAAATAACTCTGTGGGTTAACTAACAGAATAACAAAACCAGTGACAAACAACTCCAGGGTGGTTTGGTAAGGAGAGGAATGGGAATAGAGGAGAGCGGGAAACCACCAGAAAAATCTGCTAGGGTTATCTCAGTGGGTTCTTGTTGTCAGATGCCAGATTTGTCTGGGAAAGGAGAAGAACAAGGAATGTCTGTATAAAAAGGTTTTAATAACAAACTAGAATGGGGAGTGAAGGGAAGTGGGGAAAAACTGCCACTTAAGTCTAAAGGTAACTGTCAGGAAATGGAGGGATAGTGATGACTACTCTGAACACTAAATCTACCAGCAGATTGCCTATGGCCAGGCTGGCTTGTCAGGGGTAAGGGTATCTCACAAAACTGTCCATGGCTGTTCCCTAGATGTTTCTGGTCCCAGAGACCTCTGATTAAACAGCAAGATATAATCCAAGTGGGAAGTCGGGGAGATGGGATTATCTGCATGTGTCCACCAGAAATCTTGTTCTTGATTGAAGATCTTGTGTTCAGGTTCAAGAAACAACTCCAAAGTACAGAGATCCCAAACACCACACAGGCTCAACCAGACAGCTGCTTACAAAGCCAACAACTGCCAATAACTGCCAACTCCAGAGTCACTGTGTGCAAGTCCCCTCTGTAACAAGATTCTAAGTTTGGAATTCCAAGCTCTTGCCAGTTTGCGAGCTCAGACTGCTGTCTGATAACTAAATCTCTAATCTATATTTTCTCTATAACAGTTGGCCAGTATGGAGATGGAGTAAAGAATGTGTAAAGTGGAGTGGTGAGGATGAGGAGAGGAGAAAAATGTAAGAAGACTAGAAAAGAAGGAAGGATCCTGATTATTAAGAATTGTAAATGTCAAAGAGGGGCTTATATTGATTCTAGGATTAATAGGGAGCCAGTGGAGTTTATTGGTGGGAGCACTGGGAGACACATGGTCAGAGCTATACTTTAAGAAAATCACTTTGGCAGCTGAATGGAGGCTGTATTGGGTGTAGGAAGGGACACAAGGCAGAGAAACCAGGCAGGTTATTTCCAGGCATGAGATGACTGAGGGTAAGGTGTGTGAGTGGAGAGAAGGGGATGTATATAAGAGAAGGCAGAAACAGCAAGATCTGGATATGTGGGATGAGTGTGAATAAGAAGTCAAAGTGACACCAAGGTTGTAAGCCTGGTTAACCAGGAGGATGGTGGCACCCTCAGTAGTCATGAGAAAGTTCAGAAGGATTTGGGGGGGGAATGATGAATTTCATTTTGAACATGTTGAGTTTGAGATGCCTATTGGTCATCTAACTCAAGTTGTCCAAGAGGTAATTGGAGATGTAAGTCTGGAGCTGAGGAGAGAAACTAGAGGTGGGTATTAAGATTAGAAATCATTTACATAGAAATGATAATTGAACTGACAAGATTACCAGGCAAGAGTATGTAGCTTAGAGATTTTTAACCTGGGTTTACAAACTTGTTTTTGAAAAATATTTTGATAATCATACTTTACTATAATTGGTTTGTGTTTTATACACTTAAAAACATAATTCTCAAAAGGTCAAAAGGCCAAAAAACCTAGAAAAGAGTGGGTATTTAGGAAGAGAAAGGGATCAACTATGGGAAATGCTGTAGAGAAGTAAAAGCAAAATGTGTATTGAGAAATGGCATTTAAATTAAAAAAAAAAGGGTCATTGGGAACTTTGAAGAGAGCAATTTCAGTAAATGATAACATTCAAAGCCAGGCTGTAGACACACTTTGTATTGATTACTTTCTTAAAGAGTTTGCCTAAGAAAGGGAACTGAAATATAAAATAATAGTGGAGTCAATCAGATCAAGTGAGGATTTTTTAAAGTTGGAGGAGTTGGGTGTGTGTTTAATCTGAGGAAGAAAATAGCTTAGTTCTGGCTAGTGCTCTCCATCAGTCTAAGTGATGACCCTAACTTTTTTGAATCCTACAATAGAGTACTAAGTATTAGGCCAACAAAGAAATTTGAAAACATTTTAAGCTCTTCCAAAGTAATTTTAGCATTTTATTAGAAATGATGACAATGAAACCTGGTTATTTTGGCCTCAAACATTTAAGAAATTGAAATTGGGAAAAATCATGGGCGCAAATCAAATACACACAGAAGTACATGCTGAAGTTGCCACAGTTTTGAAAGCACTGAAGAAATATTTCATGTTAGCTCAGTGAGAGAACATGGGAGGATTGAAGGAAGGACAGAAGAAAGAAGAGAGAGATTTATTATGTGCCTGGTATGTGCCAGGCTCTGTGCTAAACACTTTACAGATATTATAAAACACAACAATTCTGGGCATTAGGTGCTAATATTATCCCCATTTTACTGTTGAGGAAACTGAGACAGGTAGCGTTTAAATGACTTGTCCAGGGTCAATCAACTAGTAAGTATCTGAGGTAAAATTTTCCTTAAGTCTTCCTGACTCAAGGCCTAGCACCCTATCCATGGTGCTAACTATCTACTAGTTAAGGAAATATTGTTACCCCCCCAAAAAAGACATTCAAGAGGACATTAATAACTGTTTACCCACAATGCCTAATTTCTCAATATTCTCAGATTCAAAGGTATCTTTAATACTGATGTAAATATTCCTTCCAGGAATTTTTGTCTTGTGAGAAAACTTTATTCATTTGTGGGAACTGGGAGGAAATCTTATTGTACTGTTTGAACCCAGCCTGGAATGGCTCCGAACCTGGACCACTTCTCCCTGCTGTTTACAAACACTTAATATTTAACCATAACCTAGGTCAGTGATGGCAAACCTTTTAGAGATGGAGTGCTAGGTCCCTTCACCTCTCCAGACGAAGTGCCATGCTGGGCCCCCACCAGAGACCGCATACCATGCCCCTTACCACTACCAAGTGCTGGGGGTACTCTCCTTACCTCATATAGGGGAGGAAAGAAGCACTTCCATGGGGCTGCTGGGCAGAGGGGAGGGGGATGTGAAAAAATGTAATCAGTCAGGATGGAGAGGGGAAGGGGAGCAGCTCTGCCCAAGTCCCTCTGCCTTTCTAGTAACAAACTCTGGTGGGGGTGGGAGGGTGGCCACATGCCCACAGAGAGTGCTCTGAATGCCATCTTTGGCACCCATGTTTGCCATTACTAACCTACATTATATGCTAATGAGAAACCAGTCAGATCCAAAGATTGATGTAGAGTTTTCTGAAAATCGTCCCTGAAACTGATCAGTCAGTTATTGTTTCCATGTTTCTTTTCCATGTTCAGACACTTATAGGGGTTCAGGACACCTCCTTTTCCAGTTCTGGGGAATTGTACCTTTTTACTCTCCCTCTCCCAATTTAGAAAGTCCCTAATCTTTCCTCTAATTAAAAATTTGATTACCTAATATATCCTGTTTAGTTATTTCCTTTTAGTTAATTGGTCTTATTTGATTGTTTTTAATATTTAAAAGTATGTCTTCCCCTGTATTCAGGGTCCAGTCCTTAGCCAAGGAAGGGGCCTGGTCCCAGTTTGTTAGGCAGCTGGAATGCATTACTTACTAAAGTGAAATGCTTGGAAACTCAAACCTTTGTTTCCTTAGGTATTTCATCTTTTACCTGCCACATTTTTCAGATGTGAAGATGACCTTACTAAACACTAGGACAAGTGCTTTTTAAATAGTTGTTTTTCCAAGAATGATGGATTTCACTTCATTCAACCAGGCTTTCACCTTGTCCCCTTTGTAGTCAATAAGAATGTGGGCTAAACTGGAATTGGCAATGAAACAAAGAGTTGCCATTTGGCTCATTTTTTTATTAGACCTATAATTTTGGCTTCTATTAACATAATAATAAGACCAGTTATGCTCATACCTCCTAAAATGACCAGCTCCTAGAAAGCAATTTATTTATTGGTTTAATTAGACTTGCTTTTCCATCTGGTGCTTTTGCAACTGTTGTGAGGAAGATTATTTAGTTATTAGTTAGGAGACCTAACAGGAAGGACTGGAGAATTCCAAATGGAATGGGGAAGCAGGAAGTGTGCCTTGGTCTCTGAGACAGACTCCATGGTGGTTGGGACAAGCTGTAACTGACCCTGGGAGACCTCAGAACTATTGGAGTTGTACCCTGATTCCCTGGGATCTTGGAGAGTAGTGAAGGTTGAAAGCAGAAGACATCAATTTTGCAAAACAACAGGGAGGTGGCCTGTGATCCAGTGGATAGCTTGCAGTCTCCTCTCCCTACTTGGCTACTTTGGATCATCAGTTCTGAAGGTGTTGGCTCCTGGCATCCTGATAACATCTCTGGACTCTGCTGTGAGGATTCCCACTTCAGGCCTGCTATTCTCTGGGCCCTGCCTGGCTTAGGTCTCAGATGAGTGTAGATAAGTCACTCCCCTGACCCTGTGGTTTGTCCTTAGTCTGAAAGTGTAGAAACCCCTATTCCCATCCTTTACCATATTTTCCTTAATTAAAATTGTTATAAACTCTTGCCATTTGCCTGCTGGTTTCCATAGGCCCCTTGTCTAGATGGTGCAGGGTGACAGGGCCTAACTGCCACTTCTGTTAACAGATAATCTTCTTAGCAGTTAAACCCAGTCTCCCTAACTTGTTTGGTCCTGCCTTCTGTCATTCCTGTCTCCCTCACACTCTTCTGGACCCACAAATAATATTTAAGTCACCTTCCCTGATTTTTCTCCATAATAGTCTGGCATTCCCAGATGGCTGGGTAACAGGGGGGCAGGAAGTTCTCTCTTGGGCATACAGAGCTAGACTGGAAGTCAGGGGATTCTGAACATTCCATGGAGGGGTACAGCCAGTGGCGAGCTACTCAGAACTGCTTACCCCCCACCCCAGGCCATTGATAAAATCTTTGTGTGAAGCCAAAAATACTATTAAGGCTAGAATAGTCCCAGAGAAAGGGTTTTCCCCCATTTTTTTTTGCCTCTTGTTATTTGTGTTATCCTGTTTAATTGTAAACTAATATTGTTGTATTTGTGTTAGTTATTGTTATTAGTCATTCATTGTGGCTAATAATACCACTGTAATTTTACATAACTGGTCAGTTTTATCAATGTTTGGGACAATGTTATTAGAAGATTGTATAGATTATTTGATCTTGGGGTTGTTGCAAGGGATATTATTCATTCCCTACCTGTGGTTTAAGATCATACCCAGATATTGTAGGGGTATATTAAATTTTGGATTTGCCCAACCTATTCTTAACATTACTATTTTAGATGTTATATCACATACACACCCCATTATTGTTCTAAATGGCTATATCATGTATAAATTAAGGTGGATATTTTTTGTGTGTTAATTACTATTGTAAGATTGTGGTGACCTGGTGTTTTAGGGATTCAGAGACAAAACAGTTGTTAAGAATGATGCAGGTTAAAATTGATAATTTGGAATTTTATATACAAAATGGTGGTGCTTCTGGTCGAGCTTCTGGTCCTGATAATGATAATGGCATTGTGGCTATACTTTCTCATGATGGAAATACTGGCAAGAGTGTTAAATCTAACCTATCTAAGGCTGATTTAGAACAATGAATAAGGGTGACAAACCGGTTAATCTTTTTCCCATACGTGACCTTCCAATTATGAGAGATGATGGGATTTTTCACATAAGGCAACACACTAGATTTATAATGGAGGATGTAGAGAATTTGAAGCAGAAAATCCCTAATTTCCATGATGATGCTGGCAAGTTTGTGAAAATCTTTAGAGCATTTATTAAGGTACATGACCCAGACTTTGAGGATTGTTGGTATGTTTTAGGAGACATCTTGTCCAACCACAATAGGAATAAGTTTGTAGAGGAGAACAGGAATACTGAGGGGATGACACCATGTCTGGTAGCCTGGGAGGAACTGGACCTCAATTAAGTTCCAATTTATAGGATGTTAAAACAGGCAAGGAAGGCACTGCTTAGAGTAATGGAAAAGAATTCAAGGCACCCTAACTCGTGGTCCAAATTTGAAAAGATTAGGCGGACTGCTTAGGAGACCCCAGCAACATTTTTGGACCCTATCATTGAAGCAACTGAGATGTACCTAGGCATGAATGTACTAGAGGATACCACCATGTAATACGTTAAATGCATATTTGTGCGGAATGCTGTTCCTCAGGTTAAGAAGTTTTTTACTGACAACTACCCGGATTGGGAACTTCTGAGCCTGGATGAACTGAAGCAGAAGGCCACATATGTGTTTGCACAAGAGAAGGAAAGAGGGAATGAAGAGAAGGATGCTGTGATTGAGAGCTTCAGGAAACAGCTTAGGGAGGCAAATACTAGGGCAACTAAATGATAACTAGATAATCTTCCTCACAACACTACCCAGTGCTTCTTCACAATAGAATGTTTCTTAGTTTTCTATTTATGGAGATGTATTTTTTTGTATAGCTATTTATTGATTGATGATCAATATGAGTACTTGTATACTTGTTAATTACTCAAAAATATGAGATAATTTTATATTCGTGGCTTAAAGGTGCTATAATTTGCTATTTTTTGGATACCATGTGGTTTGAATTTGGGGGGAGGAATTTTGTAGAAGCAGAGGAGATATGAAGAAAAAAAACATTAATTCAGTGAGTCTTTATTAAATGCCTGTTATGTGCCAGGAACTATCCTGGGTTTCTGGGGACACCAGGAGAAAAGTGAAATAATCTCTACCCTTGAAGAGCTTATATTTTATTGGGAGAAAACAACATGAATGCAGATAAGTAAATAGAGAACCTTGATAATTTCATCTGGATAGAAATATATTTTTATTTATAGAGAATGGGTAATAACAAAAATATTTATCCCACACCAGCCAAAAAATCTCAGGGTTTTTTAAAATTTATTTTTAATAAGTACAAAGAAGCCTTGTTTCCACCAAACTTATAGAACAGAGTTGCTTGAGGTCTTCATAGGAATGTCTACTGTTTATTTTTTCTCTGATATTTGGTTTAACTCTCCTGACCCCTCTGTCCTTTCCCAGGAAAAATCCAGGATATTTCTGTGTATGATTGTATGCCTTCGTTCATCATTTAATCTGTAGAAAATTTCTCATCTGATGTTTTCTCCTTATATTCAGAAATTTATATTGTTTTGATTAGAGGATTCCCAAATAATACCTATGTATGTTTTCAGATTACATTTTTTTCTTTCATGATTTTTTGTCTAATCCAAGAGATGTTTTGTAGATTAATTTTGCAATATTGTTTTGTGACATAAATTAAAATATCTTTTTACTTTATGCATGATCTATTTAGCAGTTCTTAAAAAGTCATATGAAAACAACCATTTTATCATCACTTGGTTCTATTTTGGTATTAAATAACTTATTCTAAAATAACTTGATTTTATTCAGTTTACCAACAAATATGAATATTCCTACATGAAATAATCACATTTTAGAATCCCTTTTTTATGACAGATTACCTCTTCCAGTCTACTGTAAGGGGAAGGAAGGGTTTTTGGGGGTTTAATATATTAAAATATGGTCTCCAGAGGATTGAACTATCATCAATCCTCAATTAAGAATAATCTCAAGTCAAAATTGACTTTTATGGAAGTTTATTTACAATTAAGAAGAGAGAGGAAATAAGGAATAAGAATCTAAACCAGTAGGTAATTTACTATGATCCTTTAATTAATCCAGGTAGATCTAATTAACCCTCAGCCGAGAGTCAGAGGGCCAGAGACCCAGAGGTGAATGAAGCAAAACTTCATTCACAGAGTCTGTTAAAGAAGTTTCTATAAGAGAAGTTCAGGAAGATTCAGTCTTTAAACTCACCATGTGGAATTCAAAAGAAAATATTTAAAGTAGGCTCACCAAGGTCTCAACACTCCTTCAGGGACCAGAAGACCTCCTTCATCAGCCACACTCTTCACCAGAAGCTCCCAACTGACTGAGGACCTTCTCCTTTTAAAGGGGTCACTTATGTGTCACTTCCTGTGCCTCCCTCCTAATTTGCATGTCCAATTACAATAGACACTTCTCATAGAACACTTAGGGGGTGGTCAGTGGATTCTGATTTGTCATTCACTCTAGCACATGTGGGTCAGGACCTCCCAGAATTCGAAGTGTTCTCACCTTTGGTGATTAAATCTAAAGATGGACAGTGTAGACTTAATCTAATTATCACACTACATAGGTATTTTCTTTTTGTTTTGTTTTGTTTTTATATTTTTAAACCCTTAACTTCTGTTTATTAGTTCCTTGGTGGAAGAGTGGTAAGGGTAGGCAATGGGGGTTAAGTGTCTTGCCCAAGGTCACACAGCTGGGAAGTGTCTGAGGCCAGATTTGAACCTAGGACCTCCCGTCTCTAGGCCTGGCTCTCAATCCATAGGTATTTTCTGCTGCAATTATTTCCCAAATTTTTCTTCTTAAAAATTTTCCTAGTTTTTCTCCTTTTTTAAGGAGAATAAAGGGGAAGAAACATTTATTAAACTTCTTGCTATGTGCCAGGGACTGTGCTAAGCACTTTGCAATATTATCTCATTTAAAATATTTTTATGAACATATATACATTCAAACTTAAATAATATATTAAAGATAATATTGAGTATAATCTAGCTTTGTAACTATTACACCTCATAAAATATAATAATCTTTTCCAGTTGCTCCCTTTAAATCCCGATTAAGAATCTTTGCCCCACTCATTCTCTCTCACTTTTTAAAGAAAATCAACCTCAAGATTTTAAGTAATGTGTACTCTATTTTTCTGGCTCTGCCTTTTTTCCTCTTTGCATTATTTTATAAAGGTCTTTCCAGATTTCTTTATATCCCTTATACCTATGTTTTAATTTCATTATAATATTTTATTATACAAATATACCACAATTTGTTAAACCAGTCACCTGTTTTTGAATTTTTAGATTACTTTAGGTTTTTTTTTTGCAGTTACATATAATTCTGCTGTAAAAATCTTTGAATATTCAGTTTGTCCAAAAAGTTTTAGTGCAATTTTAATATATTGAACTTATCTATCATTGTATAGATAGATATAGGTCTAAATGTAAATCTGTATATTGATGAATCTATATATCTACCTACCTTTTTTTGATTTAGTTTTTTATAACACTTCCAGGATTTATTTCCAGCAATAGGACAATTAGATTAAAGGTTATGATTATTTTTGTAATTTTTACTTTGTAGTCTCATATTGTTCTTTAAAAAGATTCTACAGATTTACAGTGCCATTTGGTGAATATACTAGTTTCTCCACCAGTTTGTCTAATATCAGTTTCCAATATTTTTTATTATCTTTCCCAGTTTGATTGTCATAAGCTGATTCCTCAAAGCTCTTTTATTTTGAATCTCTTTCATTGTTAGTGAGATTGTGCTTTTCAAAGCTATCAGTTTCTGTTTTCCTAGGTTTTTCAAGAGAGGAACTATTTACCCTTAATGTTGCATGTAAATATTATTTTTTGGAAACTATTTTTATTTTTGGTTAAGGATATTTATGATCAATCCTTTATACTTGTGACCGTGGAGTTTACGTACCATTTAGTCATCTATTCAACAAGCATTTATTAAGTACCTACCTTTTTCATATTACTGTGACTAGGTGCTATGGCATTAACAGAAAAAAATATGAACCTTGAATTTGTGGGACTTAAATTAACATTTAGTTGAAGATTTAAGAAAAGCATGCATATATGAAATTGAGAAGAATTCCAAGGTAATAATACATGTAACTACATAGAGTGGGGACTAAAAGTCACTAAGGGGCTTTCTTTAATCATGAAAGGCCTCTTGGAAGAAGTGAATCTTTTTAAAAATTAAGTTGTTTCTTATATCACCATAATTATCCCAAGTTTCCTTCACTCGCCCCTCTTGGACTGCCATTTCATATACAAAATGATATATTTTTAGAGAGAAAAAATCAACACAACTAATCATACACATTGAAAAAGTTTGAAAATATGTACAAGTTGAAATATCTCTATCTCCCACCTCCATAAAGGGGTGAGTTGGAATGTTGCCTCCTATTTCTGCATTTGAGTCCTACTGATTTTTATGATTTTGTTATATTTACTTTTGAATTTTTGGTATGTAGTTAATCATTCTGTATACTTTATTTTAGTTAACTGTGTTTACTATTTTATTGGCTTTATTCATTTTACTCTTTATCAGTTCATATACATCATTTTCATACTTCTCTCATTCATCATTTACCATTTCTTATGGCACAATAATATTTATTATATTCATGTAACAGTTTGTTTAGCCATTCTCAGTTGATGAGCATCTACTTTGTTTCCAGTTTTTTGCTATTACAAAATATGCTGCTAAAAATATTTTAGTGACTTTGGAGACTTTCTTCTTATCACTGGCTTCCTTTGGATACAAGCCCAGTAATGGAGTCTCTGAGTCAATGCTTATGGACCTTTTAGTCAGAATGAAGGGCAGCTTAAATTGGCCTTTGAATCAGATATGAGAATTAGAATGACAGAGGAGAAGAATTTGTGTTCTTGTCAGGGTAGGCATCAAAGGTGCCCAGATGTTGGAACAGACAAAGCTTAATGGAAAGAAAGTAGATCAACATTGTACAAGGATTGTGTTGGAAAGCCATAAATTTGATAAATTACATATATATTTGCTGCATGGAATTGGGAAATTGTTCCTAGATGTCTACCCATGTTTGGAAAACATTTTTTTTGTATTGAGAATCACTGGCTTAGAAAAATAAGAGAAAGAAAGAATGGAAGAAAGAAAAAGGAGAAGAAAGAAAGGCCGAGAGGGAGGAAAGATGGGTTCTTATTCTCAAGGTGCTTACATCCTAATGGAGAAAGACGGTACACAAAAAGGAGCTGAGAAGGAGGCAGTGGCAATTTGGTGGCATTGTTTTGAAGTCTAGAAAGTCTGGAACAGTGCCAGGTGATATTTTACTCAATAACAGAAACAAAGTTGTAGTTAACAAATATTTACAAAATGCCTTATTGCAGTCATTAAGGAAGAGGCCTAAGGAAGGAGAAGTAAGGTGAGGGACATGGAGAGAGGGGAAAAACAGCTTGGCATTAGATAAAAGGAGATAACCTGGTCAGTGATCTATAAATTATTCCTGAATGCCACTTCAAATAATGCTTACATGTCAAAACTACATTTATTTGCTATGTTTTAAAATCTAAATATTTTCTTTTTTCTTGGCCCTTACTATGCTTGTAATCCATTTAAAAACTTTTAAATAATCATCAACATTATATAGTTTATCATATATATGTATGTATATGTACATACACATATATGCAGAACTAAGAAATAGAGAGTGATCCAGGATAAAATCTCTAAAAAGATATCCATGATGTTTCTCATCATCATTTTCTGGCAAGTATATTTATTTAGAAAATATACTCCTGTACTGATTCTATTCTGTTTATTTTTCTTATTTGCAATAGTTAAACTATGATAGGCTTAGACTTTTGGGTTATATAATTTGTTTGGTGAATGGACAAAAACATGAAGTTAATAAATTATTTCACATGACTCAAACTTTTCAATTACTGTCAGGGTTGTTTTGAACAAGCACGTTTTTCTCAGCAAAACCACAGTTCACTCTAACTTCATTACAGAATAAACTCTAGTTTTCACTCCATAAAGTTTTTTTTAGAATGCCACTTCAAATAATGCTTACATGTCAAAACTACATTTATTTGCTATGTTTTAAAATCTAAATATTTTCTTTATTTACTTAATAAATAACTTAATAAGTAACTTAAATGTTACTTTATATCTCGCTGAAGTCCCAAGGTTGAAACCAAGTTACTTTGAATCAGAGAATCTTTATAAGAGCATATATTTCCAATGCTAGATTTGGGAGCTCAATTTAGATTCAGTTTTAATCATTTAATCATGAAGCCTGTATAATGGTCAATAATGTCTTTTTTTTAACCCTTCCCTTCCATTAGATTCTTAGATTCTTAGATAGAGTACTGTGTATTGGTTCCAAGGCAGAAGAATGGTAAGGAAGGGGCAATGGGGGTTAAATGTCTTGCCCAGGATCATACAGGTAGGAAGTATCTAAGGCTAGATTTGAAACCAGGATCTCCAATCTCTAGGCCTGGCTCTAATCCACTGAGCTACCTAGTTGCTCCTAGTCTATAATATCTTAAAGGACTTTATTAATGAACCAGATCATTTTTATTTTCTTTATGTTTACCTGTAAATGGCCTTTTAGCTTTATCCTCTCTAAATTCTAAAATTTACAATTTAGAAACATTTGAAAAAAGCAGAAATATGTGGGTATAGTCTCAGAAATCAATCATAAGAAGAGAAAATAATATTTTCAAATTTTGAGAAATTTAAAAGTTTATCTTTAAAAAATCATTGGTTTTAAAAAACAACTATCATTAGTCTTTGTAGTCTTATATTCAGGAGAACTTTTTTACCCTAAAGTGTGCCAATTTTTAAATAAAAAGTTACTTTTTGCATTTAGCAAATACAAAATTTTCTTAAAAGGTAAATAACATAGACTCTCTTGGTTATGATCATCAAACTAAAAGGAATTCATGGTAGAATTGATAATCTTGTGGAGAAAAGCTAGGTATAGTCTATATACCTATATACCTAATGTAAGCATTATGTGACAAAAAAAATCCTTACAGAATCCTTGGCAAATTTTCTTTAAATTTCATAGGTTTGGATGAGTGCTTGTCATTATTATTCTTTTTTTAGAAATAAGTGAAGCAATAGAGTAATTGAATGTTTCTGTCTTGTTATTCATTTAAATGAATAATCTTTAGGTCTGCTATTTGCTTTTGGGGGGAGAGGGGAGCATTTTCTATGCAGATTTAGTGCCTGAGAGGTATTTTAAAATAGAATTACAATTTCTTGCAGGGCTGAATGTATTTAGTCTTGTTGTAGAAAATGGTACTGTGTTCCTCAGTGATTTGTCCTGGCCCATTCTAGCCCCTCAGTAATGCCTGCTGAATCATCTTACAGAGTAAGACACCCCAGTATATAAGATTCTGAACAAAATGCACAAGTAAATGTTAAAACTTTTTCCTTCAACTTTGGTATGATTTTAAGTCTGGTGACTGCTCAGGAAAATTATTTCAGAAATCCAGCCCATAAACAAACTTAATATCAACTTTTTTCTTTGTTTTGCTATGAAGTTCTTTATAAGATCCATTTATGGGAAGGTGTGAACCTTTGGAATTTGGGAATATTTTATGGAATCCAACCTCAGCCATGAAAGCATGCCTCTAAGCAGACCTATGAAAATACTTCCAGTACATTTACATAAACCAATGACATAAACCATAGAGTAAGCCTTTCCCCCTCTGCCCTCCTTCCTTAACCTTCTCAACAAATTACTATGCTTGAAAATCCCAAGTGTAGATCTGGAAGTGGAGATAACAAATCACAGCATTACTTTCCTATTACTTAGAGTCCTTGGGAACTAAGAAATTGAGGGAACAACCTTAACGTGCATCAGAGATGGACAAAGTTAAGAAGTGATCTTGACTTCTGGCTTTCACAGCATTACTTTACACTGGAGATAGTTGACCCGGTAGCTAATTGAAGTCAACCTTGAAATGTGGACCTGAGAACCTGCAGCATTTCCCATATGAGTTAGCAAGAAATATTATCTTTCAATAATTCTATGAGATAACATGCTTTCTCTGTAGGCTCTCTTTTTTTCTTTTGCTAGCATGGACTATAATTTACCACAATCATCAGTTATTTGAAGAAGCATTTGCTGCTAAGTGTAAGAAACAAATTAATTAGGAGAAACTAGGCAGTTTAAGAAAAACTATAAATTTTGAGACAAGCACAAATTAAAATGGTAGATCATTGACTTTCTATTCCTTAATATGATGTGTTTAGTTGTGTCTGCCTTTGTGATCCCATATTAGGTCACAATATTTCTTGGCATTGATATTGGAGTGGTTTTCCATTTCCTTCCAAAGCTCATTTATAGATGAGGAAGCTGAAGCAAACAGGTTTAAGTGACTTGCCCAGGGTCACACAACTAGTAAATGTCTGAAGTCAGATTTGAACTCAGGAAGATGAGTCTTTCTGATTCTGGGCCTGGCACTCTTTATCTACTGCACCACTTAGTTGCCCAGAATTTAACATGATACTCTGCTCTAAATTTATCAGGGATATTAGAAGAGGTAGATAAGACCTTAGAGCCCAGGGTGCAATTCAGAACACTCAAAAACTAATGACTTTGTTTTTATTGATGTGGATACTCCCACCAGCAGTGCAGATTAAAAATCCACCATATTTGTTCACTTGGTTTTTGTCTATATTTTCTCCTATGTTTACCACAATGTGCTAAAAACCTCCCTCACTTTCTTTTGATATTATAAGAATATTAGTGGAACCCATGGGCTAACCACTCTTTTGCTCTTTCCACGTGGCCAATACCTCTTCTATTTTGATCATGTATTTCTTTGATGATGGCCTTTAGTCTGGGACTTTTCATAATTCCTTATTTGTTATGTGCTACAACCTACTTAGACCCACCATATGCTTTTCTGTTGTCTTAAGCAATACTCAGTTTTAATCTTTCACAGACTATAGTATTCCACATTAATAACCATACACAGCTACCAATAGAATACTGGTGTTAACAAGATTAATTCAGGGAGAAATCTGGGGTAATTAAAAGAACTATTTAATTTTCCATTGTCAATCCAGCCAACTCACATTTAATTCTGAACCCAACTGGTTGTGCATATGCAGTGTGTGTGTCCATAATAAATTTATTGATAGACAAGATCTGAGCTACATGGCACTGACATTTTTATCTACTTGTTTTTCCTGTGTGGATGATTAGGCCAAACTCCTTTGAGTGGCTGTATGTCTCATCTAGAAAGTGCTACAAAATTTTGTGGTTTTATGCAACCAACTCAATTTTATCCACAAATAGGAGCATTCAGAAGACCTCACTATTTCTAGGATAGTCAAGTTGTACTTTGCACTAGATTTTTTTCATTGTAATGGTGATTTTCTTCTGCAAACATAGATAATTCGTGCTTTTTTTCCTATACCAGATATTAAAATAACTGGGTATTGCTGGTTATCTGTGTTGCCCAGTGTCTGAGCATTTCTGTATTATTTTAATTTGTACATAAGAGAAATCTTCTTAGGAGAGTTTTTAAGGTTGCTTTTTGATGTGCCAAATTGAAAGCTTTTTTTATAGTCAACACAAGAAGCATGGTAGGATCTTGTGTTCTTTTGCATCTTTCGATCAGTCATGTTAAGGTAAAGATAGAGTATATGGTAGATTGTTTCTTACCAAAGGCTGATTCTCCTTTCTAATACTCTTATTAAGAATGCCTTTGCTAAATGCATCAATTATTCTTCTAAAATTTTATATAAATGGGGAAATGGGTATATAGGTCAGTTGCTGATGGTCATATTTTTTTGAGGGAGGTAAATAATTAGATTTGAGATTTTTTCCATGTGTTTGGTATTTTGTTATTATTATTTGGCATATTTTCAGATACTTTGTAAAGCAAGATGATACCTTGTGAAGGTGAATCCCTGCCTTTCACTTGTGTTGCCTGAAGCACAAACAAATGTCTTCTACATATACTTGATCTAATACAGCTACTTTTCTCATTTTTGTTTTCTTTAGTGCCTTTTCTACCACCTCTATAAGTACTTCTGGGACTGATGTTGAGTCCTCAATGTTTTTTATGGTGAAAAGATTTTATTATAAAAATCTTTGGAATCTTTTCTATTTTTCCTGTGTTGGCCAGTCATCCTTAAATATTCTTTGCATGACTTTTGCTTAGAATCCTTTGCCAACCTCTCTTTAAATGTAAGTTTCACTCTCCAGTTAAAGTAAACTGGTTTTATTCCTTTTTTCTGTTCCATTTTTTGTAAGATTTTAGAAATCAGTTTGTATTCTAAACTGATGTTACCCTTGACTGCCTCTATATGTCTTTGCCTAGTCCTAAGGCATTTCTAGGTTCTTTTGTTTCCTCATTGTGGTAATTGATTTGCATTGTTTGAACTTTTGCATAAAATTATTGTATTGGTATCCATTATTTCTTCATCCATGTCGCATCTTTCATCACTTCATGGCTTCTTTAAATAGATTAGAATGGAATTATTTTAATTGCATACCATGTCCTTTCTCATTTTTGTTCCTTAGTCTGACTTAATACTAATTTCTCTTTTTAATTTAATTTTAAAGTTTTTTAATGTGACCTTAACAATGACCAATAAACACAAATATTTCAATATACAAAGAATAGAAAACAGGATTATACTTGAAATAATAAACTTATATTTTGTAGTTTTTTCTAAAAGAAGCCATATTAAATTTAATGAGGTAGTAAAAATTACCCTTTTAATTTTGTTTCTTTTCTTTGTATTTTAAAAATGTTTTATTGATGTGCATTTCTCTTTTATGGGGCAGTTTCTTCATTACCCACTAACCCAGATTATTGCCAAAGCTTAAAATTATTTCATAAAAAGACTGTCTTATTCTTCTTTATTTTCTCATGCCATTGAGTGCAGTTGTCTTGCATTTAGTAGGTATTCAATAAGTATTTGATGGATGAGAGAATAAAAATTGGTGGGCTAAAGGCTCTACAGATTAAATGCTGGGGAAAGGAAGATATTAGAATCAGTGTTCATACAAGTGGAAAGCAAATGTAGACCAATGTCTGCCTTGAGCTAATGGGGGTAAGACCACATATCTTTAAGTATCAACATTTAAGATTGAAAAGTGTTTTGATTTTGTTTCCATTTTCGTTGCCAGTATTATAATAGAATATGTCGTTTGTAATACTCCCCAACTCCAGTGGGGTGATTGTGTTAAAAGATAGGTTAGCACTCCTTAAAACTCTTTTGCAAGTTTCTTTGCTATTATGAGCTTACCTTTACTAACTAGACACTAGTCATTTGTGAAAACAGAAAAAAGCAGTAGCTACAAAACATCAACCCTTTAAACCTGGAATGTAGTCTCCTAGTAAAAACACAGAGTCAGTGAAGAGTAAATACAAGCTTAGAGCATACTGCTAGTAAAGCATATTTGGCATTAACACGTGTCTAAGGCAGTGCACACCTTTGGTACTGCAAGAGCCTGGTGTCCTCTCATAGTATCCGCATACTGTTCCCACTATTTCTGCTGGGCAAGTTGCTTACCTAGCTTCATTGGGTCAGCTCCTCCCTCTAGCTAGAGGTAGTTCTTTCAGGAATTGGAGTCAGCTCTCTTTCCTGCCAGTAGACCTGACACTCCTTGAAACTCCTTTCTCTTTGTGTCTGTCTCAGCTCTCTTTGCTCTCACCTTTTCCCCTCACCTCTCTCTGTTCTTCTCTCTCCTTCCTTTCTCTTTCTCTCCCTTTCTCTCTTAGATTCTCCCTGCCTCTCCCTCTTTCCCCTCCCTCTTCTTCCTTCTTTTCCTCTCTCTTCTTTCCTTTTCTCTCCCTTCTAACTCCCTCTCTCCCTTTCTGTTTTTATTTCTGTCTTTCTCTGTCTCTGTGCTTTTCTTTTCGCTCTCTTTTCCTTTTCCTCACTCCATCCATACTTCCCCCACCCTCCTCCCTCCTATTGGGCAAGTAACTTTTCTACAAGGACATCATGGCTAAATGGAGGTGACATGAGATGAGAGGCTAAGGGATTATATGCCACATAACTTTTTCCTTCTTCCAATGTCTACAAAGCTTAGCTTTTTAAAGGACATCAGGTAAGTGGCCAGTCTTCAGCTAGCCAATGCCCAACTTACTTCCTATTTCAATAAGAATTATTTTGTACTTCATAAAAAAGATAAGAAGGGTAAAATCATATGCATTTGTATTTAATTTTACAAATTAACACTTCCTTGCCTCCTTAATCTGATTTTAATTTTTTTTGTTCTGTCATACCAGCTGTGTTGGTGGGTAGAGAGAAAACATTTCCCCTCCCCTGCTTTGAACCTCCCCCAAACTAATTTATAGAAATCAATTTCATGGACAAATTTATTTTTAATTCCAAACTTATTTGCAAATGAACTTTTGTAACATAACCCATTCATAAAATGGGGACTTCCTATCTGCCATAAACCATATGAGATTATTTTACTTTTATAATCAAGACCTCAGTCTCAAGTGCTACACTGTATAGGAAGTCTTTCTTGGTCCTACTAGTTACTGGTGAGAAGGAAAAAGGGAGGAAATAAGCTTTTAAGTAGCACCTACTACGTACCAGGCACTGTGCTAGAGCACTTCAAAAATATCTCATTTGATCATCACTACAACTTATGATGAATTAGTTTCTGTTATCTTCACTTGAGGAAACTGAGGCAAATAGGGCTAAATGGCATGTCCAGGATCTCATAGCTAGTAAGTGTCTGAGGCTGAATTCAAATTCAGTTCTTACTTACCAGGCCCAGCACTCAATCTACTCTTCTACCAGGTTGCCCCCTGGATTCTCCTTATTCCTGTTGTTAATCCAAGTCCAGACAAATGTAAATTCACTGAAGCAGGAGCTATTTGAATTTTTGTCTTTTTATTCCCATTCCTGGCACTGGGTCTGTCACTTAATAGGGACTTAAGAAGAAATACTTGTTGGATTGAGGAGCCAGCAAGAAATGTAACATGTGAGAGCTGATGTGTTAGTAAATGATTCTTTATTGGCCTGAAAGAATTAATGCATCTCAAGGGACAAGTACACAGTTTAATCTTACAAAAAAAAAAACAAAACGCTTTACATAGACCAAATCATAGATCAGATCTAGGGTCATCGGTATAAATGTTATTCTGCTGGTTGTTTATTGTGTAGGATAACAAACTGGACTGAATTTACAGCAGTGTGTGTGGGGTGGTTGGTCTTAAGAAGGATATTTCATTTCTCTTGGTTGTCTGATATTTAATTAAAGGGATGTACAAATTTTGAATAAATATATAAATACAATAGCATTTACTTAACACTTACTATGTGCCAATCCCTGTACTAAGTGCTAGGGATACAAGTTTAAATGATAGCCTCTACCTTCAAGGAACTTACAAAGGATTGGAAGATTTCTTATGAGTATTTTCCCCTCATCCTTTGAAATCAGCCCTATTCTTAATATTCTAGGGCTCAGTTTGAACTAAGCAAATATTATCCTTTGCAGAATTGACCCTGTTTCAAGAAGAGTAGGGCAGCTAATCACAAAATGCCAACATTTGCTTAGCCCTTGCTCTAATACCGTTGTTATAGCTAAACTGAAATTTTCTGGAATGGATTTTTGACTGCTGAAATGTCACACAACTCAGGTGGAAAGAAATGAGCATACTGTATGTTATGCTGTTTCTTCTCACAATTTGTGGGCCCTGTCTAAGATTTTAATATTTTATAGTTTGCAGCAACATTAGTTTTGAAAATCTGTTTTACATATTCCATAGATTTCAATGGGACAAATGTTGCAAGACTTTGGAAAATTTCTTGGGATGTTCCTTCTTGTCTTGTTTTCCTTCACAATTGGACTGACTCAACTATATGACAAAGGCTATATAGGTCCTCAAGAACCGAAGGACTGTGCAGGAATCTTCTGTGAACAGCAAAGCAATGACACATTCCATTCGTGAGTAGTTGACTTTTTAAAAAAAATACTTTAATGAAGACCATAATAACTTAAATGGTGTTCTGTTTTTAAACCAATAATATGAATCCTTTCATTCCCCTCCCTCTCAAAGAAGCAGAGGTAATGTGGAGTGTTTTCTTCACTTATCTCTAATAGTATAGTCCTGAAAGGGCCCAGCATATGATTGATTATTCTTAGAAATTGTTTTGAAAAATTATTTCCCTTTTCCATTAACTCTAAAAGCTTCAGAAAAGAAAAAGAATTTATATACAACACTCATTTGTCAATCTATCACAAAAATTAAACTGAAAAATGTCAGGAAACAAAATTTAGTCTTTAAGGAAGAACTCAATGAATACTCATTGTATGACTGATAACTTTAGAATATTAACATTCTTTAAACATAGATTACATGAATTCAAATAACACTGGATTTAGGGCACTATATTTTCCATCTATTTGCTTAAGCTTCATATATGTAAGAAGGAGTTCAACAGTTTCAGATGTCAGAAGAATTAATATCTATTGGTTTTAAATTAAAGAAACTACATGGTCATCAGTTAATTTCCTTGTTCTTTTTTTTTTTAATATAAAGCAAAAGATGAGAATGATAGATCATGGGACCAAAGCTCCTCCTTTCCCCAGTCCCTGCTGAAAACAACAGCTCTTCCCTAGCACCTGTCCAAACCGTGAGACAAACCCCAGTAAAACCTGACAGAACCTCAGGATTTTCCTGTCAGGCCTAGACAAATGACTTCCTACATCAATGACCACCATGCCTGGGAACTTTCTACTACCAGAGACCAAGGCTCCACACCCCCTCCTCAGGGCCATCCAATGAACTGCACCCAAGTAACTTCATCTGAACCAAATGAGGCAACACAGATTACCTCATCCCACAAAACCATACTGTAAACAATTGCCTCATTCTCCACTCCTATGGAGACTCCTAGCTATCCACCAGTTTTGGGATCCCCCCACCCCATTTTTCCTTTTTCTTCCTTCACTCCACTGCCACTTCTACTGCCATTAGCCTCCCATCCTCCTTTGCCCCCTCTTTTCCTCTAAGTAAAGCTTTGGGGTATTACCTCATTCTCTGACTTATCTGTATCAGGTTAGACCCCCTATCAGCCAGGTCTGACAAATATATTTGGGGTTTTTAGGAAAAAAGAAGTGAATGATAGTTACAGATGTTTTAGAAAATGCCTAGACTGAAATGTTATACCAGAGCTATTAGAAAATCTTAATTGTAATTAAGCTCTAAAAATTAATCTCCAAATAATCATGCAAATTCAGTTTAGTCTTACAGCCAGAATTATGTAGAATTATAAAGTTAATTATGATGTGCTTTTGTGGACTTATTCTATAACATAACATATATTACATTCCATAATAAAGCATAACATAATTGTTGTTGTTTAAAATTTATTATGAGTTCTGCAACAAACTTATTGGCATCATTTATCTTATTGTAAATCCAAATTCCATGTATTTGCTTTTGTTTTAAAGCAAAGTATTTATCTGAACAAATCAGAATAAGAGAAGTTGTGTAAACTTCATTTATTAAGTGTTCTTAAAGTATCAATGTTTTCTTTAAATAGTTTTGATAGAAGTGATTTACTTATTTCACTATTTTGTTTAACAAAAAATTTCATTGTCTTTACAGGTTCATTGGCACTTGCTTTGCTTTGTTCTGGTATATTTTTTCTTTAGCACATGTAGCAATCTTTGTTACAAGATTTAGCTACGGTGAAGAATTGCAGTCTTTTGTTGGAGCTGTTATTGTTGGTACTTACAATGTTGTGGTTGTTATCGTTCTTACCAAATTGTTAGTGGCCATGCTTCACAAAAGCTTTCAGTTGATAGCAGTAAGTGTTCTATAATTCTAAAAAATTATCTTCATACTCCTCAGTCAATATTAAATCTAGGAAACAAAAAGGGTAGAAAATATGAAGAAAAGTATCTTTGAAGCTTTGATCATAATCATTAATTTTGGAATAGTATACATTTTCACATTTAGTATATATTTTTACAATATAAATAATATCAATTATGAATTTTGATACCATAGTATGTAGTTATGAGATAAATTATTTTCTTTAATGTATCATGAAAATTTAATATTTTAAGACTACATGTGGGATTTTTAACATAAAATTTTCAACAGTATTTTTCATATGCCTTAACATTACAGAATCATGAGGACAAAGAATGGAAATTTGCCCGTGCTAAGTTGTGGCTTAGCTACTTTGATGACAAATGTACACTACCTCCACCTTTCAATATCATTCCTTCTCCCAAAACCATTTGCTATCTACTAAGTAGCCTTAGTAAGTGGATTTGCTCTCATACATCAAAGGGCAAGGTCAAACGGCAAAACAGTTTAAAGGTAAGAAATTGTGATAATTTAGGTATGTCTTATAAAGTCTCATTTCAATTAAAAAATATATCTCTGCTAACAAAATTCCATGAAAGCAAAATAATTGCCTGTCTCAACATTTTTAAAGTCTATTTTGAATTTCAAATTGAGTTAAAAGCTTTTTCTATTTTATGAGTACATAATATTTTTTCTTATAACTAAAAAATATAGGATGAGTACAGGTAAGTAAACTAGATCAGAAAAGAAGGATTGATTTTCTTTGAATAAATAATTGAGTGTATATTGCAGTGATATCACATTAATTACCATAGTTTCTTACTTTCACAAATTAGTTTGAAATAAATAAATATGAAAGACTATGAAGTGAAAACATGTAGTTATAGGAATATGATGGATTGAGAAAGGACAGAAGCACTTACACTTACAGGATTATATGTTTATGTACTTGAGTATCATCCAAAAATTAAAAATATGTCTTGTTTGTATAAATGCAAATAATCATCACTAATAGATATATGCTATTTTTTGTTTTGAAGGAATGGAGAAACCTGAAACAAAAAAGAGATGAAAACTACCAAAAAGTGATGTGTTGCTTAGTCCACCGTTACTTAACATCCATGAGACAGAAGATGCAAAGCACAGATCAAGCAACTGTAGAAAATCTCAATGAACTTCGCCAAGATCTATCAAAATTCCGAAATGAAATAAGGGACTTACTTGGCTTTCGGACTTCTAAATATGCAATGTTTTACCCAAGAAATTAACTCATTTCTAGACCATGAATATTTATATAACTTGCAGCTAAATTTATTAAGGTGTGAGTTGGAATGTAAAAATAATGTCAAAGCCATTCTTTAAAGACTCATAGGTTAATTATGTTATATAAAATATGTAAATAGTTTTAAAAATCCACTGAACATGGATTTTGTTAGGAACAATTTAGCAGACACAGTTTTCTAGCCTTTTGGTTTACCTTTTCACTTTTTTTTGAGGGGGGAAGTAGTTGTGACTATATCTGTTATTCAAAAGCTATATCAGCTACTTAAAAGTAAATATAAATTGACCTTACTCTGGGAGATACATAGGAAATGTGGAACTATTGATTTCACAACTATAAAAATTTAGCATGATATGGCTGAATTTAATATTCACTTTTTAGGAAGATAATTTTAATTGGGCTATTGTAGTTTTATTTCTTTTACCTGGGGAAAGCACCTAGAACTTTTAAAGCTAAAACTAAAAATAAGGGTTTAGAATGGTTTTCTTTGTGGGTACAGTATAATTTTTGTTTCTGTGAACATTGAAGAAAATCCCATTTTCCAACAATATTTATTGCAGAGGTTTATTTTATATTTAAATTATCTTGATTTGTTGTGTTACATACCAAAATATTTTACACAGTTTAACAGTTTCAATAAGTATGACTTAGTACTTATTTGTATATGATTCTTCCTGCTTACAATTGAGTGTTATTTTTTTTTTGCTGAAGAGTATATTGGATTATTTTGTGTTATGTAGGGAATACAATTAAAATTTTTGAAAATCTGTTGTACTCCTGCCATAGAATTAAAAGGTAGGATTTCTGTTAAGTGGAAGCTAAGCATAATCTTTTCACTTGAATGTTAGATAGCCTTATGGCCATAGGGTGCAGGTAGCCCTAGGTTTATAAGCATTATTGATCCAGGGATCATAAAATAGAGGTTTTTAGCATAGTATGTTTCTTCTTTTTTTCCTTTTTTTCTTTTTTAATGGAATTACCAAACTGTAAGTGCTCCCTCTTTTCGATGAATTCTTATAAAATATTTATTGTAAAATTATATATTTTGTCTACTACAAAATTATGCACATCCCATTTGGGATTTGACATCAGGATTTTCATCATTCTAAAAATAATACATGATAAAAAAGATACTTATTGAGCACCTACTGTGTGCATGAATTACTTATGGGAGTATATTTTGAATGATAACATTGTAAGAAAAAAGACAATAAAATTTGACTTTGGATTATACATTGGCATAATGTTTATCAATTGTATTAAGAATGTACTTGAAAAGCAGAAAAGAAATAAAATGAAATGAGAAAGATGATATCTTGATTAAATTAAATACTGTCATGCAAAATGAAGTTAGCAATAAGGTACTATGTTACTTTAATATATGATATCGGTTAACTGGAAAAATTTGACCTAAATCTAAAATTGAGGTCAAGTAGCTAGTAGTGTTTGCATGCATTCCAGAAATTAGCATTTAGTTGGTATTTGCTTGTGTTTAATACTATGAACCACTTCCCCTTCCCCAGGACACATACTTGAAGTTGTATTTCTCAACTTTATCTTTCTCTTTTCTATTTTTTATGGACAGTTCTAGGTCCATTATCCTGCATTCCTCAGCAATTTCTTAAGTCCAATGGCATGGTAGACCTTTTCTTCTAGAAATGTGACCATATATGTGAGTTTGTATTGAAAAAAATCCTAACATTTATGTAGTGACTTACAATTTACAAAGTTCTTTCTTGACACTATCCTTTGAGGTAGGTAGGTATTATATTAATTTTGCAGATTTGTGTACACGCATACTGTGTACAAGGAACTGTGCTTAGTGCTCAGTATACAAAGAAACTAGATAAAGAATCACTTTTAGAGAGCTTAAGAGGCTTATCCAGTCCACATTGGCATTTAGGGATGGAGGCATGACTTGATTTCAAGTTTTCTGTCTTCAAGTCCAGTATCTTTCTACAATGCCATGCTGCCTTTATGAGGTAATGTGAATAATCTCAGCATTAAAATATTCTAGACTAAATTGTAACATTTTCTAGTTACAAGAAAATAAGATGGGACTTCTTTTACCACTTCATTTATTCTTCTGTCATTTAAACTGAATCATCAAAAAATTTTTTTCCTTACTTTGAAATGACAATTTCTTGTAAGATTTCTTTTCATGCAATTATTTCCTAGAGAAATAGTTTCCAAAAATTGTATATAGCTTTCTATTAGCTTCTTTAGAAGTTAACATTTTATTTTCAATTACAGATGGAAACAATTGTTATTAGATATTTTGCAGTTCATATTCTCTCCTTCCCTCTTCCCTAAGTCAGGAAGTAAGTAGTCTGATATAGGTTATACCAGTGCTATCATGCATTACATATTTCCATGTTCCTCATGCCATGAAAGAAGATACATATCAAACATGCAAGAAAAAACTCATGAAGGAAATGAAGTGAAAAATGGAATGCTTTGATCTGCAATCAGATTCCAACAGTTCCTTCATTGGCTGTGGACAGCATTTTTCATCATGAGCTCCTTAGGATTATCTTAGAATCTTACATTGTTGTTAATAGTATAGTCCTTCAGGGTCAATCATTGTACATACAATATTTCTTTTACCATATACAGTGTGATCTCGGTTCTTCTCCCTTCACTTTGCAGCAGCTCATATAAATCTTTCCAGGTTTCACTGTGATTGTCTCATTCATCATTTCTTATGGCACAATAGTATTCCATAGCAACCATATACCACAACTTGTTCAGCCATTCCCCAACTGATGGACATCCCTTCAGTTTCCAAACTGTCACTACAAAAGAGTTGCTATAAGTATTTTTGTATAAGTAGGTCCTTTTCCCCTATCTTTGGTCTCTTTGGGATACAAACCCAGTAGTGATATTGCTTAGTCAAAGGGTAGATATAGTTTTATGACCATCTGGGCATGGCTCCAGATTGCCTTTCAGAATGGTTGGACCAATTCACAACTCCACCAGCAGTGTATTAGTGTCCCAATTTTCCCACATCCCCTTGAACATTTATTATTTTCCTTTTTGGTCACATTAGACAAGTTGGTAAATGTGATGTGGTATCTCAGAGTTCTTTAATTTTGTACTTCTTTAATCAATAGACAATTTTATTTTTTATTTTTAATATTTTCATTTATTAAATTATATAACATGTTATGTTCATATTTATTCTTATATTATTTATATTACTATAGTTTTAATTTTTCAGTGATTTTTAAGATTTAATTTTTAAAAATAAATTAAATTTTAAAATTTAAATTTCTTTGTGAGAGATCTTGCTATAAAAAAATTTTCCCAGTTTTTTCCCTTTTCTAATATCGGTTGCATTAGATTTATTTGTACAATCCCTTTTTAATTTAGTGTAATTGAAATTGCACTTCTTATAATGTTCTCTTTGTCATGTTGGTCATAAATTCTTCCTTTATAAGTCTGACAGATAAACAATTCCATGTTCTTCTAATTTGTTTATAGTATCACTTTTTATTTCTAGATTGAGTATCCATTTTTACTTTATTTTGGTGTATGGTGTGAGATGTTGGTCTATGCCTGCTTTCTGCCACATTGTTTTCTAGTTTTCCTATCAATTTTTGTGAATAATGAGTTCTTCCCCGCAAAACTTGGATCTTTGAGTTTATTAAATACTAGGTTCCTATGGTCATTTACTATTGTGTGTTGATCACCTAACCTATTCCATTGATCCACTATTCTATTTCTAGATCATTTTGATGGATTATTGTGCTATTAAACAGTTTGATATCTGGTAGGGTTATGTCTCCCTTCATATTTTTTCCTTAATTCTTTTGATATTTTTAACCTTTGGTTCTTTCAATTTTGTTATTATTTTTCTAGCTCCATGAAATAATTTTTGGATAGTTTGATTGGTATGGCACTGAGTAGGTAAGTTAATTTAGGTAGAATTATCATTTTTATTATATTGGTTCAGCCTACCCATTAGCAACTAATGTGTATCCAGTTGTTTTAAGTCTGACTTTATTTGTGTGAAAAGTGTTTTGCAATTGTATTCATATAGTTGCTGGTTTATTTTGGCAGGTATTTTGTATTGTCTACAGTTATTTTAATGGGTCTCTTTCTATCTCTTGCTGTTAGAATTTGTCAATGGTAAATAGAAATGCTGATAATTTGTATGGTTTTATTTTATATCCTGCAACTTTGCTAAAGTTAATTGTTTCTATTAGTTTTTTGGTTGATTCTCTGGGGTTATATTAATTTTTGATAATGAATTAATATCATAACCTTGACAAGTGCAACTCCACTATTGATCCATCATATCTGATCATTCAGCATGAATTACATATTAATATTTTAAGTCAAAATCCTTTCTTAAAAATGCCTTACATCTTGCTGTTTGACTGATATGCTATGGCTGTCATCCCAATCAGCATTGCTATTATCTTGAATAGTGCTACAAACTGAAATACATGTTTATTCTATCTAATAAACTCTGTTTCAGCCAAATTGGGCAATTAAGTTAGTTGTTCCTTGAAATTGACATTCCATCTCCCAACCCTGCCTACTTGCTATCCTTCTTGTATGGAATGCATGTCCTCCTCATCCTTGCCTCAGAATCCTTGTCTTCTGGGGTCCACTCATTCCATTTCCTTTACAAAGCTTTCCCTTAGTCTTCTGTTTGCTAGTGCCTTCTTCTTCAGTTTACTTTGTGCTGTGTTTCTCTGATCATATAGCTCTCAAAGAATGTCAGCTCCTTGGAGACAGATTGTCTCACTTCTGTCTTTGTAGTCCACATTCTTAGCACAGTGCCTTGCACAGAGTAGGCACTTAATAAATTATTTAGTAAAATGAATTGAATTAATAAACTCATGCTATTTAAAATTATTGGTCTGGTTATTTATCTTAAGTGGGAAATAATAGATTTTAGTCAAGTGTACTCTTAAAAAGTAATTATCTTAAAATTTTTCTTTAATCAACTTTGCAATAAAATATACATACAAATCAGTGGCAGCTTTATCAACAACTACCATTGTAGCTTCTTCCAATTCTTATTCATTCAACCATTTTTTCATATCATAATTATTGTATATGGGCAAAACCTGCATAAAGCTGCCTAGAATTATTTGATTTCAGAACAATTTTACTAATAATTTATAACCAAATCTCACAATACACTTTTTTAAACCCTTACTTTCTATTTTAGAATCAATACTGTGTTTTGTTTGCAAGGCAGAAGAGTGGTAAGGGCTATGCAGTGGGGATTAAGTGACTTGTCCAGGATTACACAGCTAGGAAGCGTCTGAGGTCAGATTTGAACCCAGACTCTCCCATCTCCAGGTCTGGTTCTTAATCCACTGAACCACCTAGCTGCCACCCCCCCAACTCCACCTCCCCCCACTCTGCTGCCATACACCTTTTAAAAGCCATCGATAAGTCTGGAGATTATTCAGAGAAAGAAAACCAGGAAGATGATGACCTTAAGATTTAACTGTGTTCAAATTTATTTAGCTGAGTCAAATAGTTGAAAGGCTTTTGAATGGAAGAGGAATTAGATTTGAGCTGCTTGATATAAACAAACACTTCCTAACAGAGCTAGAATAGACTACTCCTCAAAAGTGTCAGTTGTATCCTATTGGAAAGATGATATTCTTCAAGACCATTGCTAAATAACCACATGAATATGTTGTAGAGGGCATTTTTGTTCAGGTGTAGATTGGACTGTAAAGTTGCTTCTAATTCTGAGATTCTACTAAAACATTTAGTCAACTGCCCATTGTAACACTGTTCCCATGGAACAAAATAGCTCCATAGTGTCATTTCGTCCACATTTTGTTTTCATGAAACCAGCTCTTATCCATTGTGGTATGCCTGTCTAGAAAAACTTTTAGTTCTGCCCTCTCAGGCACACTTCTAAAGGTAAAAGAAGAATTCTGACTCTTCAGATGTGCAGCATACCCTGCTACTTGATATAAATTACAATCTCATCACTTCCCTGAAAAGTCACCCACTCTAATTGTAATGCTTTGTTAAATATATTGCTATACTATGGGATTCTCCTGAGCTCTCTTCATATATCTCTTGTTTTTTGTCCTTTGTTTTAAAAGAGGATCAATGTCATCGTAGGGTGATATTGGTACTTATGTGTGAGTTGGATTTTAGTGAGGCAGAGTCACATTAAGTTGTTGGCCTCACTCTCATCCAGAGCCATCAACATCTAGTGGCAAGACAAAAGTCAAGACTACTGATGATGGCTTGGGATGCAGTGGGTGACTTTGGAGTCTTTAGTGTTTGACCAACCTCTAAGTACTCCACAGCAGTTGCCTTCACAGGTGCTGTAACAAATTGTTCTCATCAGCCACTTCTGCCAGAGGAAGTCTTCATGTGCTTGAGATAAACACCCCCTTAACTCTCTTATGGGTTTGTGGCCCACGGGTTACCTTCAACATAGGTTAGCCCATCTGCCAAGGCAGTTTACCAGGGTGTAGCTGCTGTGTATGCTGTAGCTTCTTGGAGCCACAGGTGAGAGGTGGGTGGCAGATGAACACCAAAAGAGGAGAGAAGCCCTTAAAAGCAAGTCCTTATGCCAGAGGTAATAATCTTCCTTGAACACCCCATATATCCTTCATATATCTTTAACTTCCTATTAGATTTTCCACCTGTTTGTCCTATTAACATTTCAAACTCAACATCTCTAAAACAAATCATTCCCACCAAATCTCCCCACTTTCAAAACATTCCTTTTTCTATCAATTTTAGCACTATTCTTCTACCTTGGCCTGCAATCTTGGCTTTATTGTTAGACTCCTCACTCTTCCTCACCCTATATATCCAATCAATTTTTAAATCTTCCATTTCTACCTCCCTCTCACCTCTAATAAAGGACAACCATCCTGGTTCAAAACTTCATAACCTCTTGTCCATTCTACTGAAAACCCTCCTCGTTGGTCTTCCTGCTTCATCTTTACCCACTTCTCTACACAGTTGTGCCAAAGTGATTTTCTTCAAATGTAGGTCTGATTGTGTCACTTTATTCAATAAACTCTGATAGTTCCCTTTGACTTCGAGGAACAAAGATAACTTCTTCTTTTGGGGACCTTAAAAATTTTAATTTATTAATTTGTTTCTTATATTAAAATTTCCAGGTAACGCCCTTCATTCCTTGCTTTCCTACACTAGGGGAAGCATCATTTGACAAAAAAAATATGTATATATAAACTGTGTCCTATTTCTGTTTACCAATTCTTTCTCTAGAGATAGACATACACAGGTCATTCTTCAAACAATATTTCTGATGCTATAAATAATGTTCTATCGTTTTTGCTCATTTCATTCTTTACAATTTCAGATAGGTCTTCCCAGGTTTTAAAAAAATGAACCTATTTGTCATTTCTTACAGTGAGATAGTATTCCATTTGTAAGGAATTAAGGGTTTGAGTAAATTAAGGGTTTGAGTAAAATATATGAGAATTTAAAGATAATACTGTGGTTGCCATTTTTAAAATTAATATAGCCCAAATCAAAATGACTTTTAGCAGCTTTTATTTACAAAGAGGTGGAGAGAGTGAAAGTAGAAAAATGAAAGAGAGGGTAGAGTAAGAAGTCTACCACATCACCCTAAATGTTGCTCTGGTCCTGGGCTCAACCCACACAGGGCTCATTAACCCTTCAGCCAGAGGACTTGGTGTCGAATTAAGCAAAGATTCAACCCACACGGCCTCCTCCAAGAAGGGGAGGCCTCTCAGGAACTAATCTCTCCAGAAGCCAGGAAAGGAAGGTCAGGAGAAGATCCAAAGGGAGAAGATCCAGCAGCAGTCTTACCAGAAGCAGTACAAGAGCTGCAGTCTCAGTCCAAGCTCCTTCAACCCAAAAATTCAGGATGAAGGGCTTTTGCACAGGAAGTTCATCATCTTTAATAGTCCTTTTTTAATGTCCTTTCCTGTCCCTTCCTCCATTTTATGGGGATCAATTGCAGTCTTTTAATTTGCTTAGCACTGCCCAGTGGGGCAGTGTTTGTAGGTTCCACCTCTCATCCGATGGGGGATGTAAACTCTTATTAAAGGATTCACAAGTTTCTGACTGATTGAGTTGAAAGGGTGGAGCTCTTTAAGTGGCTTGTGAACTCCTCCAACTAGTGTCAAGTAGAGGTGTTCAAATTTTGATTGATTAATTAAAAAATAGTCAAGCGGAGAGTCAATCCCATCTTCACAATCCCCCCTGTAATCCTTTGGGAGACTAGTCTCCCCAATGGATCATTTCAACATAACTATCTTATACTTTAAAGATCTTCTAACTAAAGATGCACACAATATTGCACTTTCTAAGAGGAAATTACAATAGTTAGAGATAAGTGGGAAATAGAAGAGATAGAGAGCAAAGCCAATGTTTGCTAGATGCATTGACAAAAAGCCAATTGGGGGTGTTGTGAGGGTTATTTAGCAATTAATTTAGTATTAGTGTTGGACCTAGCAGGAAGGGCTGGAGGATTCCAAGATGGAATGAAGGAGCAGGAAGTGGGGCTTGTGCTCTGAGAGAGACTCCATTAGTGGTTGGGACATAACTGTTGCTAACCCTGGGAGATCTCAGAGTTAGGGAAAAACTGCATCCAGATTCCCTGGAATCCTGAGAGGAGGAGGCTTTCAGCAGTGGACAACAGACCTGCAGGGTAACACCAAGTGGGGAAGTGGTTTGTGATCTGGTGGACAGCATTTCAAACTCCCTCTCCCTACCTGGGTACCTTGGATCACTTGGTGGAGTTGGCTCTTGGCATCCTGTGACCATCCTTGGATTACCGTGAGACCCCAATTGAAAGCCATCCTCAGGCCTTTTAGCTGAGTTGACCAAACCTGGCTGGATCCAGGTTTGGAGGAGCCTCCCTGTGACTTCAAAACTGCTTCCTTTGGGCCCTGCCTGGCTTAAGTCAATTAGAATAGAGTAGTCAAGTCCTTCCCTTGCCCTTATGGTTTGCCCTTAGGTTGTAAGTATAGAATCCCTTATCCCCATCCTTCATTATTATTTCCCCCAATTAAACTGTTATATACCTTTACCTTTTTGCCTGCTGGTTCCATAGGCCCTGGCCCAACTGCCATTCCTGTGACAGTTAACAAATTGGCAGTAAACCCTGGTCTCCCTATCCTGGTTGGTCCTGTCTCTCCTTCAACCCAGTGTGAACCCACAAACCATTTAGATTACATTTAATAATAATAATAATAATAATAACATCCCCGGTGCCCCACCATTACAGGGGGAATTCCCTTTGGCATAAGATTTTACATTCAGAATCAATGTTCAACCCCCTTCAGTTCAATCAATTACATCCCCAAGTTCATTCTGGATATTCTGATGCAGTGTAGGTTTCTTCATGGCACTTTCTCCAAACAGTTCACTTTCTTGATTCAAGGAGTTACCAAGCTTCTTTTCCTAAAATTTTTCTCAAACAAAATTTTTTAAATTGTGAATTTTATGAAAAATATACACATTACAATCATATATCACAATTTGTTCATCCATTCCTCAATTGATGGACATTCCTTAATTTTCAGTTCTTTCCCACCACAAAGAGAGCTGCCAAAAGTATTTTAGAACATATAGATTATTTTCCTTCTTTCCTGATCACCTTAGGATACCACCTATTAGTGGTAGTTTTGTATCAAAATGTATATGCAATTTTATAACTCTTTGAGCATAATTCTAGATTGTTCCCTGTAATGGTTGGATCAATTCACAGTTCTACCAATAGTGTATTAGTATCCTCTTTGGCTTTTAAAGTTCATCACAATGTGGCTTCAAAATATCCTCCAACCTAAATATACATTCTTTTTGCATTCTGTGGTGCAGCCAATCTAGTCTTGTTTTTCCTCACACACAATACTCATCACTCTACCTTCTGGTTTTTGTAATCATTCCCCATGCCTGGAATACACTCCTTCATGTCCACCTTTTAGAATTCCTTATTTTGTTCAAAATTCTTCTTAAGTACCGCTTTCCCCTTTCCTGATTCCCCTAGACCAGTGTTGGCAAAGATTTTCAAGTTCATGTGCCCAAACTGCAACTTCAAGTTGCCTTTGAGAGCCCCCTGCATTACCAGAGAGCAGAGGGAGGAAACATTCACGTTGGGTGGCTGGACAGAGGGGCAGGGCATGCAAAAGATGTCTTCAGGCTCAGGGAAGAGGGGGAATGGAGTGGCTCCCCATGCCAGCTTGGCACACATGCCAATGCTTAAACCATTACTGCCCTAGACACTAATGTTGTCTCCTAACATTTTTTGTCTTTATTTTGAATAAATTTTGCATATACTTATGCTTGTATTGTTTGCCTAATAGTACATAAGCTTCTTGAGGGCAGGGGTGATTTCATTTTTGTCTTTGTGTTTCTAGTGCCTTGCTTGGGACATAGAAGGCACTTAAATACTTATTTATTAATTGTCAATAAGCATTTATTATAGAATTATATTAAGTATTTTCATAGTACTTGAAATGCCTAGGAGAACCAGTAGCTCCTGATGGATCGACAGACCAGTAAAATGGGGGCAGCTACAGCTGTAGGTGATCCAGCTGTTTGCCTTTCACTCTTTACCAGAAAATTCTCAAAAGCAACAGGTTTCTGTGGCCTATTTCAAACTTAAGTTTCAATTGGACATTTATGTTCTTTACAGTTTTTTGCTATAACTTATAGAGGAAATATAGACATATTTGTACAACCCTCTCAGTCTTGTTTGAACGTTAGAGGTTTTTTCAGGGCTTCCATTAGCTTTTCCCCATTATTAATTCAAGCCTCGGCTTTCCATGCCAAAGAAAACACTTGGTTTAAAGGCTCAGTGTCCCCTATTTCACTTGTTTTCAAACAAACTTGCCTGGTTGCTGTTAGCATTGCCTGTCATTTGGAAGCAGTCTGTGAGTCAGGAATTGATACACAGTTGGGACCTAAATGCTTAGGGTGAATAGCAAATAACTTTGGTCATGACAGTGTCTTCATCAGTTGGGCAACTTTATAATTTTGCCAACTCTTATGGATGTTGAAAGAACTCTGATTTGGAAGAGATACCCAAAATGAGTGACACAAAGAGAATTTGAGGGCAAATTTTAAACTATGGTAGTTACATGTTTTAAAAATAACTATCTTCACAGGATTCATTATTTCTGATGTAAATCAAATTACAGTAGTACAAGCAGCATAACAGCAGGCTTGTGTAGGAGGTAAATGTGGGTTTAAAAAAAGAATTGTCTCGGTTAATCACATATTTGACAGGTAGGCTTGTTTTCCCCACCCCTGCCATATGCATTCTTTAGAGTATATATTTTAGCTTTAGGGAAGTCACTTAGTCCATCCTGCTTAAGGAAAAACATATAAAAACCTTCCTGGATCTACCAAAGCTAACCAAGAAGAAGATCTAGTCCCTCTACCCAAACTCTTGAAAACAATTATGATATTTAAGAATCTTATCAATAAAAATTCTTTAACCTAAATCTCTTGATGCTATAGTTTAAATTATTTCTTCTTTCCTATCCTTAAATTCTGTTTTACTCAAGTTGAGTTGGAACAACACCAAACTAGTCACTGTATTATTTATATAATAGTCCTTTATTTATCAATAGATGTACCTGATCTTTTCTTAGTTGAATCTGAGCCATCCCCACTTGGACTATGGCTGAATTTGATTGTTTTTGATTTGTGGACATCATTTTTGGATACATGGATGAGAATTCATTGGAAAAAGTATATCTTTGAAAAATAAAAATTTGAAACACAATGAAGAACAGGATAGATTATTATTGAAGCTGACTAATTAATTTGTATTAACTCTAGATGGGACTCCCCATCCACTTGAACACCCATATTATCCTGCTGTGCTCAAGAGGCTATTTACTTTAGTTTGTGGATGTGTATCATATAGGATAGTCTTCTCCTCCTAAATTAAAAAAAAACAAACAAAACAAATCATATTGATCTGCCTTAGGACTTACCTTGATATAGATACATATCTGAATCCCACATCCACTAATTACCAAAACTTTTAATTTTAGATCCAGAAACGGAGAAGTGAAAGCAGAATCAAAGCTGGAAATCAATAAGTCTGCAAAGGAAAAATAGGAGGGCAATATTGGTACTAGAAGCAGAGGTGAGAGAAGAGATCGAATCAGAACTGGAACAGAGGTGGTCAGCAAAGAGTTAAAAGGGCTATGAATAACTATGTTTCAATTACATCCTAGAAATCCTAAATGGTCTAAGTAAACCAAATACTGAACTTGGAATTCACACAAACCTAGGTTCTAATTTGCCTCTAGATGACCCTGGGAACCAAGCAACTCCCCAGGCTTTATCTATCTATCTACTAAGTCAGAGATGGATTGGATGGAATGGCTTCCCTACACCAACTAGCTTTTATCTTCATTTATTTATAAGGGATGATTACTATCTCACTTTAAAAATTCGATTCAAACTGATTAAACATCATAGAAAGAACCCTTGCCTGGGAGATGTGGTTTCTAGTTCTGGTTCTGCCACCTGCTTTCTCTGGGCTTCAGGCATCTCATCTGTAAAATGCTGGGGTGGGAAAGGCAGAGAAAGATCGCTGGATTAGGTAGTCTCTAGGCTCTATGCAATGGAACTGAGTCAGGCTCATTTAGGTGCCACAGTTGAACTTGAATGAAAAAACATGATGCAGTGTAGGACTTTTATCCCTACATCTGTGAATTTTTATTGTTGTTTTGATAACTATATTTCAATATAATTATCTTCTTTTCTAATCTTATGTATTTTATGTACTTAATATTACACTGAGAAAAGGTCCACAGGCTTGATCTTTTGCCTTAGTACTCATCTGCCAAAAGGGATCCATGGCACAAAGAAAGGGTAAGAGCTCCTGGGGTAGCAGGTTGTAGAAAGAAAGACTGCCTCAGGTTTAGGAAGACCTGGGTCACCTCTGATACACCCTGACTGCATGACCATAAGTTAGTCATATAACCACTCAGTGTCCCAGCTGATTCTCTAAGACAAGTCTTACAACAGTTGCTGATTTGCATTGGTAGAAAGTGTTTCCACACTGGGATCACCTTACCCTCAGTGAAATAACAGGTCCAGTTGGAAAAATAAAATAAAATATTAATTATTTATGGAGTTAAAAAAAACCCCTTACCTTCTGTCTTAGTATCAGTTGTAGAGGAAATATATTGTGTTTACTCTTAGCATTCCCAGCTAACTGTAGAGTAAGCATAATGACTGCTACATTTTATTTTAAAATATTTTATTAAGCATAGATAAAAATGCAGAAAGACAATATAAAAACTCAGAGCAAAAGCTAAAAGTCAAAAACCATATCACTATAAATATTGCACTTAAAAATCTTCCTTTTCACATCCTTACAAAATTCATTTCTAAAAGAACTCTTACCAAGATGTATAAATTAATAGTTTCCAAGTCGTTAGAACTTAGTACATTTCAGTTCACACAATTACTGCAACATGTCTTAAGGTTGATAATCAGATCTCTACCTCAAGGACTGCGCACATAATTTCCATCACTGTTAAGTGAGGCCACATTATATCAAGCTGATCTTTCGGGAATGCCCAGTATTTAATTTTAAAGACTTTTTTTCCTACTGAATGAAAATAGATCTTCCATAAGATATACTAGAATGCAGCTTTATTTGATATCTTTCTTCTTTAACAGCGTTTATTTTTCAAGGCATTCAGGATTTTTTGATTCTTCATCTTGAAATTCATGATAAAGCTGTTTGGTGTGATCTTTCCTCGACCATCTTCATCCACCTGACCCATGATGATGTAATTTAGACCTGCGGGGTGCAAAAATGAAATTATGAGATTTTTTTCTGAACATATTATTATAATATTTATTTCTCTGGGTAGTTACCGTATGCCATTTGTTAACCACTGTTTGGAATAAATCTATTTTAAGATTTTTTAAAATTAAATTAAATTAAATTAAATTTAATTTAATTTAAGATTTAAGATTTAAGAATCTATTTTAAGATCTCTGGAAATCTGAATTCACCAAAATTCAATCAACACATATAGGCTCACAGTTTTAGAGCTATCTAAAGAAATACCTCTATTTAGATTAATAACCATCTAGTCCAACCCCCTCATTTGGCAAATGAAGAACTGAGGCCAAGACAGTTTAAATGATTTGCCCAGGGTTCTCTGGGCAATGAGATGGGATTCGAAACTTTCTTCTTCATACTGTGTTATTCATCTTATAACTTGCTGCCTCTCAATTTCTAGCACTGTCATCACTGATCTGTGTTTGCTGTGGGCAAGTCATTAATCTCTCTTGACTTCCCTTTCCTTTTGTCTATAAGGGTTGACAACAAACATGTTTTAAAGATAGACAAGAATTGAAGAA
Source organism: Gracilinanus agilis (assembly GCF_016433145.1). NCBI lineage: Eukaryota > Metazoa > Chordata > Mammalia > Didelphimorphia > Didelphidae > Gracilinanus > Gracilinanus agilis. The sequence continues at coordinate 629,725,751 of NC_058132.1, forward strand.
GTTTAAGTCTATCACATTAAGACTTTTAAAGTTTCCTTTCAGAACTAAAATAAGTTGATTCCAGAATATATTGAGAAGGTAGCTCCATGGCATTGTGGAATGAGTGCTGGTTGTGGATTAATCTCTCCTCTGACTGTAGCTGTGATTTTATGGACAAGTCATTTAATCTGTCTGAGGCTCAGTTTTCTCATCTGCTAAATACTATATTTATTATTTACTTCACAGAGTCTTTCTGAGGAAAGTGATTTGCAAATCTTAAAGCTCTGTAAAAGTGTTAGTTATTGCTATACATAAGGGTGTGTGTGTGTGTGTGTGTGTGTGTGTGTGTGTGTGTGTGTGCAAAAGGTGGTGTTTGCAAGAATAAGAATAAGAAAAAGAATAAGAAAGAGATGGTTTCAGAGAAACCTAGGAAAGTTGCTATGAATTGATGCAGAACGAAATGGGCAGAACCAGGAAAACAATACATCCAACAATAACAATGAGGAGGGTAGTGGGGGAAGAGAAACCAAACAGAAGAATTTAATTATTTTATCTTAGAGGTACTCAAGTAGGGAGGGTAATAACATGGTCAGATCTGTGTTACAGGAAGTAGCAGTTTGAACAATAGAGTGTAATGTAAAGACAAACAATTATGCTTATTCCTTCATTCATTTCTCCTCATTCAATGTACCAGGGCACTTCCTTGACTTTTCTTTACATTTTGTGGATTCCAGGACAGGTCATGGCTTATCTGTTGTCCACCTCTTGCCTAATTACTACAACAGCATCCTAAATGTCTTCCTTATTCAAATGGTTTCCCCACTCTATTGTTCAAACTGTTACTTCCTTTAACACAGATCTGACCATATTATTACCCTCCCTACTTGAGTACCTCTAAGATAAAATAATTAAATTCTTCTGTTTGGTTTCTCTTCCCCCACTACCCTCCTTACTCACCACCCAAAACACCTTTGGAGGAGTTAATTGTTTTACATTTTTAAAAAATTTACACTAAAATTTTTTTCCAGATCACATGTTGATATAATTTTTAATAATTTCAGACATTTTGAAATCCATATTCTCTCCCTCTCTCTCTCACCTTCCCCCCTCCCCAAGATAGCAGGTAATATGATGTAGATTGTACATATATTATCATACATTCTTTTTGGTTTGGAAAACCCCTTGCAACTTGGCTCCAACTTATCCGAGACTCATTGGGTACATATCCTTTTGAAATTTGAGATCTAACTATTTGGCATGTTGTTTCCCCCCAGTAGACTGTCTTTGTCTTCATATCTGCAGAATGAAGCATAGCTCCTGGCATACAGTTGGCACTTAAATGTTTATACACTAATACTGTTCTTGCCCTGCGACACTCTTCTTTTCTATTTGGCCATTCCCTCTGGTTGGAATAATGCACTTTCTCCTTACCTCTCTGCCTCATAGAATCCCTCTTTTCCTTTAAGCTGCAACTCAACTTCATCTTTTGCATGAAGCTTTTCTTGATCCTTCCTCTCCTAACCCCAAACAGCTGGTAGCTTCCTTCCCAAGCTATTTTGAATGTATTTGTATTTATTAACTTTAGTTTTATGCTGGATATAATTAGGTGTGCACTTCTTGTCACCGACATTAGAATGTAAACTGCTTGCTAGTAGAGATTGTGTCCTGTTTTTTGTACTTTCATCTCCAGCACCTGGAACCTAAAATATGTTGGCCAATAAACATTTATTCATGTCCCAGGTATTATGCTAATGAATGCTTATTGATTGGTTGATTGAAGGGTTGGCCATAACATCAAATGTGAGGATAATTTATAGGCTTGCCAGATATCATCAGAAAGTCATTTAGGGATTTTTCATTTGCCATGCAGTAGGAGTTCAATCTAGTTCTACTATTCTCCTAAAATATATTTAAAATTGTCAGAAGCAGGTGTTGTTATACCAGATTTATAGCCAGTGCCTTTAGAGAGCTTGGAAGTTGCCAAAATACTCTACAAATTTTATTAATAGCTAACATACAGCACTTACTATATGCCAGGCACTGTGCTAAGTACTTTACAACTATTACATTGTTTGATCCTCTATTATTATTATTACCATTTTACAGGTAAGGAAACCGAGGTGAATAAAGGTAAATTATCTTACCCAGGGTCACAAAGCTAAGTATCTGAATCTGGATTTGAACTCAGGACTTCCTGACTTTAGGTCCATCACTCTTTCCACTGTGCCACTTTATGGATCAGAGATATGCTTTCAGGTTAGTTCAGTCCATCCCTCACCTGCTTTAGAACCATCTACTAAGTTTCTTATTTAACCCACCTCTTCTGATGAGAGGACATTGCTTACAAACAACAGTAATCTTGGTACTCATGTTCTTGCCAGCTTGCTGAATCGCCAGGTTTCCTTCCTTGTATACATTGATGATTGATATTGTTGCGAGCAAGCTTCCACCCTTTGTCATTGTTGTGATAACAGTACCAGCTAGCACTAGAAAAGAAAACAATTTTTTAAATGTGAAAATCAAAGAGTCAAGTGAGCAGGACTGAAAACAATGAAATATTTTTTCCTTATTTCACAAATAAATTTTGGAAGCCTAAAGAAAAGGCTGGATAGAAGCCTAATGTTTAATTTTACCAGAGTTGTATTAAAAAAAGGTCCATGGGGGCAGCTGGGTAGCTCAGTGGATTGAGAGCCAGGCCTGGAGACAGGAGGTCCTGGGTTCAAATCCGGCCTCAGACACTTCCCAGCTGTGTGACCCTGGGCAAGTCACTTGACCCCCATTGCCTACCCATACCAATCTTCCACCTATAAGTCAATACACAGAAGTTAAGGGTTTAAAATAAAAAAAAATTTTAAAAAAGGTCCATGATTTCTTTGATAACCGTTTCTTTGATTGTGTATGAAATATAAATTCATACTAGATTAAAACCAGTAAGTCAATGCTCTACTACAGATGTAGAGAGTTTCTGGACACAGGCTTACCTTTAGCCAAGCAATAACCCTTCTCATGCCTATAGATGTGAAAACACACCACGGCATAATAACAATATCTTAAAGTCACAAGAGGGGGATATTGCTATGTTGAAGCAGGTATGTCTTTTTTTCCAATGTTTCTGAAAGTGCGTCCATTTTTGTCTCTTTCCCTTTCTTCTTTTTCTGCTTTTTTGTTCATGATCTTTGTCACTGTTTCTTTCATTTTGTCTTTCTCTTCCTACCTATCTATACATTTCTCATTCTCTCTTCCAGCTGTATAATATTCCCTCAGTCTTTAGTACCTTATCAATTCTTTCCCATGTAATGAAAAAGAAAAGATTTAATTTTTATTATTTTTGTTTTTAAATCTGTGTTCTTTGTTCTTTATGTTAAAAGCTGGTGAATGGAAAGCTTTATATTTCTCTTAAAAAATAAGGACAAACTCAAATGAATTGTTTTTTATTTATATAATTCTATTTTCTTCTCATGGAAAATTAGTGATCCTTAGTAGGGAAAAAAAGTTTTCCATCCCTGGTTCAATGGATAAAAGATAAAAGAGACCAGTTTATTCCCATGGGCCACCAAATTCTATTTGAATTAGCCTTGCTACTATTTAATGGTGGCATGGTTCTACTGAAAGGGCTGGAATTTGTATTTGCTGAGGATGTGGGATGGTCCTGGCAAAACAAGGTGGTAATTCATAATTAAGATGTACCAAGCTAGGAAAAGCTCTGCTTCTGTTGAGCCATTCATTCCTAGTACAAAATGATGTGATGTAAATGAAATCACATTGACAATTAGTCTTTCTTTTATAGCTAGCTTTGTATGGGTCCTTATTTGGTGATCATTTCATAGACTGTAAACAAATCCACAATTGACAAAATGCTAACACTGAAATGTCTAAAAACCATCCTTTTAAAAGTCCCTATTCTAGTGATATCACATGATAAATCATTCATTTGATGATGCTTGCCATTTCTAAGTCTATTTATCCAAGAGCAGATTTGTTACCCTAAAGGTTCTAATGTGGATGAGTCAGAAAACATTTGGGGTGCTGGACACCCCAAAGCTGAATGTAGCAGAGTTCTCAGGAAGCACATCCCTGCAGTGGTCCATAGACTCTACCCAACTCCCACCATTCAGTCTTTCCTAGACTCTAATTTGCTTTCAACTTGACTTCCTGCTAATAAACGCTTCTCTATAAATCTCTCTGTGATCTAGACCCTGGATTTCTTAGGAATTCACGTGTTCCAAAATATCATCTCAACCAGAAGATTGCCAAGTGCTTCCATTTCTGACCCAATTTAAGGCAATGGAAATGTAGACCAAAGAGAAAGTTTGTTTTCCAAGGAGATATAAATAACAATGTGGCATGCAAATATCTATGTGAATTATGCTACTGACCATTTACAATTAAATTCTCAGTAATTCCTTTGACAATAATCATGCAGTTCCCCAAGTTTCCCATTATAAAAAAAGGCTGTGTTTTTTCCCCTTACCAAAGTTACTTGAACAATAATTGCTCTCCAGAGTCCCAGTTCTTCTGCATTTTTGTTGACATAGGGCCACAGTAGGTCTTGAACCTTTATTAAAAAAAAAACCAAAGCCATATGATTCACAAAAAATGCATGCATGGAAGCATAGTGTTGCATCTAAATCTGTAGATTTGACTTTCTCAGTTATTCCCCCTGGCACCAATCTGCATATATAGTTAGGTCTAAGCTTCAACAATGTAATTCAAGAGTAATACACGGAAGAGATTGCTTCTTTTCATAATTTTTCATTGTTATGAACTGATTCTCTAATTTCCCTGGGGGAACTCAATAGGTTGCTTGCAATTTTTAAGATAAAAATGATCCAAATGACTTCATTGTTTTCTTAATTATTTCAACTAATGCTTTCCTAAAATAACTTTCAAAAAAGAATTTATTATGAAGATGTGCCCTGCTTTAAGAAAGTAAAAAATATAAAAATCTGAATTTAGAATTACCAACTTCTGGATATCACAATAGGCAGAAATTAAAGGCATCAATAACAAGGGTGGTTGAAGATTTAAATAACAGAAATACTTCACATTTTCATAATGTTTTGTAGTTTTCAAAGCCCCTTGAAAACTGAGATATATCTTCTTATTTGATTCTTACAATTTTCTGAAGTAGTCTTAGAGGGATTGTTCTTGTTCCCATTTCACAGATAAAGAAAATGGGGCTCAGAAAGGTATTTTTTAGAGCTAAATGACTATTAAATTGAGTGGCTGGACCAGAACTTACATCTTCTTATTCCTAGCCCAGAGCTAAGGTCTAGAGCCGTGTTGGCAAACCTATGGCTCATGTGTCAGAGTATGCTGGAGGGGGCTACTCCCTTCCCCCTCTCCATGTGTGCCTGAGGACATTTCTCATATCATCCGCCCCTCTGCTCAGCAGCCCAATGGAGCACTTCCTTTCTTCCTGACTAGGGTAAAGTGGAGGGCTCACATGCAGCAAGAGGGTTGCAGTTTGGGCACTCAGTCTCTAAAACGTTCACCATCACTGATCTAGAGCCTTTAATATAGCATTTACTTGGCCATGATCGCTGGCTCACTAAATTTGGTTTACAAACAAGTTTTTATAAACATATCCCTTTTGAAAGGTACGGAATATCCTGGATAGGAAGCTGGAGGCAAGTCCCTCTTCTACCTAAGTGATGCTGGGCAAATCCCTTAACTTTTTGGTGCACTAGGGAATCTTCTAAGAATATAAATTGTAGAGAAGATGCTGACATGTATATTGTTAAAGGGAATATCTTCTCCTGGGAGTTCCCTATTCTTATCAAATATAGGTCCATTTCCCTAGTCTATCTCATGTATACAGCAAGGTAGATATATTTATTTCATTATCTATAGTAATGCTGTAATGTCAAGCAGCTATGATTCTAGGTTATGAGGAAACAAAAGAAGTAGTCATTAAATACATTTTTAAACAAGAAGATAAAATAGGGACATATAATCATCATCTCCACAAAATATTCAACAATTAATTCAGCAGGTACTCCTTTGTGGATTACAGTGTGGAGGTTATAAGGTCCAACTAAATAAATTGATTTAAACAGATTGGTCCTTCTGGACTATGAAGGCTTAAAGGAGAGAGTGGCTGGAGTTATGAAATCTGAGTTCATATATAGCTTCAGACACTAATGGTGTGATTCTAGGCAAGTAACTTAACCTCTGTGTACCTCTGTTTGCTCAACTATAAAATGAGAATAATAATAACACCTCTCTCAAAGAGCTATTGTGAGAATCAAAGGAAATGATATTTCTGAAATTCAGTTACCATAGTGTCTGCCATATGGAGAAGGGAAGTGGAAAGGATATAGAGTGCCTACTATGTTCTAAGCACTATATTAAGTGCTTTACAAATATTATTTCATTTGATCCTCACAACAACCAGTAAGGTAGGTGCTTTTATTAACATATTATAGATGAGGAAATTGAGGAAGAGGTTAAGTGACTTGTCTAGGGTCACACAGTTGTTAAGTGAGATAGGATTTGAACATAGTAGGTGCTATATAAATGTGAGCTGCTATTATTATTATTATTACATAAATGCTAGCTGTCATTATTATATAAATGCTAGGTATGTTATTATTGTTATTATTTTTACTAATAGTTTTCCTAGTATGCAGAGCTGAACCCTTTGTGACTGTATGTTATTTCTTAAAAGGGATTTCCTTTAAACTTGAACTTGACTCAAATTCTGATGCTCAACTTCTACTTTGAAAGATCTAGTGTAGGCAGCTAGGTGGCTCAGTGTCTAGAGAGCCAGATCTGGAGACTGGAGATCCTGGGTTCAATTCTGAGAGCCTCTGACACTTCCTAGCTATGTGACCAACCCTGGGCAAGTCACTGGGCAAGATGGAAGGTAAGGGTTTAAAAAACAAATCTATTATTTCATTGGTCTGGATATTGTCTCTCACCAACAAAGTGGTTTTCATGAGATGATATAATTTTAAAAACGCATAATCTGGTGGCCATCTTTCTGGTGATAAGCCTCTCCTTGCCTTAAACAAAACATATTCAGAATATCTTCAGGCTCAGATTTGAAGTCTTTCTTTCTTAGTCTTATAAGATTTAGAAATATGTATGATTTTTAGGATCATTGACCCCAACCATAAGATCTGTTAGAATTTGCACTCCTCTGGCATTGCTTTTGAGAATCCATGAGTACTTGCCGTGGGATTTTGAAAGCTTAAAAAAAAAACACTATGGTGACATCAAAGCTTTTAGGAATTATAAATTGTAATTCTGTCAGCATGAACTCATTTTCTAATCTCCCCATAGCGAAAAAATTTCCAGTTTAGCTGCATTAATATATCTTTAGTTTTGTTCTCATTTTTAATTAAACATTTTCCATCATGAAACATTTTTCTTCCTTTCTATCCCTCTTCCAATAAAAAAAAGAAAAGAAAAACCTTTGTGTTAGATAGGCATAGTCATGGAAAACAAACTCTTGTGTTAACTGTGTCCAAAACTGTCTCATTTTGTATATTTAGTCCAATATTTTTCTGTTCAGAAGAATTTTTTATCATCAGTCTTTTGGATCAATCATGGTTGACTACTGTACTGCTCAAAATACTTAAGTATTTTAAAATTAATTTTTACACTGTTGTTATAATATCCAATATTGTTGTTATATAACCAAATGTTCCCTTGGTTCCATTCATTTCGCTCCTCAGCAGGTCATACAAGCCTTCTCTAGTTTCTATGAAATTATCCTTGTTATTATTTCTTAAGAGTCAATAATATTCTGTTATATTCAAGGGACATAATTTGTCCAGTTGTTTCCAAATTGGCAGCGTAATCTTAGTTTCCAATTCTTTGCCAACTCAAAAAAGAGCTGCTTTAAATCTTTTTGTACATATGGGTACTTTTCTTTCTTTGATTCTTTTGGGGAATAGGCCTGGGAAATTACATTTCTGGGTCAAAGGGTAGGCATATTTTCCTGACTTTTTTGGAGTGTAGTTCCAAATTACCTTCTAGAATGACTGACCAATTCATACCCTACATAGACAGCTTTTAGAAAAAACTGCCCACCAAGGCCCTGTCTTGCTCCTTGAAAATTACATAACTGCTGATATTTTTCCTAAGAGAAAGGGTCAGTCTTGTGTCCGTGGCCAAAAATCACACCTCTGATTCACTCTCGTACCCTGCTCCTGCTCAGAAGGATTGCACGGTTCCATTCTATGTTGGCTACAGAAGCAGCTTTGGAAGGGCTTAGGGGTCCTTGAATATAGTCACCATCTGAATGCAAAGCACGTGTCCCCTCAGTGTATTAGATGTACTCATTTAAACTGAAATATTTAATCTACCTTCACTAAAGCAGAGTTATTTAAGGATTAGTGAATAAGGCTTTATAAGCAGGTGTAGCATTTAATACAATGAAGCAGGAAATCTTGTATTCTTGTTAAACTGGTCTAGGATCTTTGGGGATTAAAGGAGAAACTAAATAAAAACTCCAATAATCTCTAAAAAGAGTGTGAGGTATTCAATTAAACCTGGAATCCTGACAATTTCCTTAGCTTAAAGAAATGGCATTAAAGACTTAGGAAAGGAAGGAAACAAAGATTTGTTAAGTGTCTATTAAGTACCAGGCACTTTACAAATGTTATCTCCATTTGATCCTGTGAGGTGTTATTATTTTCCTCATCTTACAGTTGAAGAAACTAAGGCAGAGAGAGGCTACTTGCCTAGGATCACATTTGCCAGTAAGTATCTGAGGATGGGTTTGAACTCAAGTCTTCCTGACTCTGGGTCCAGTGCCACTTTGCCACCTTGCTGCCATGGTGGCAGGACAGTATTGTAAAGAGTTGGTTTTGAAGTGAGAAAGACCCAAGTTAAAAATTATACTTACTGGGTAAGCCCTTGGAAAGTCACTTCACTTTTCAAGTGCCCCAGGCAATAGTGTGAATTTATAAGTTATAGAACAGTTCCCTAAATCCTCATTCTTCAAAACTCAACTGAAATTCAGTTTGAGGTCAGCCCTCCCTCTCCTGGGCTTCCATAGTGATCTCTGCACTTGTCTATTAATTATGTTCTGTTTTTTAGAGGTTCTTTAATTGCCTGTCATTGACTGTTATTTAAATCTTCCTTTGTTATTTCAGATCTTATGTTTTTTAATATCTTGTTTCTCTGAAAACCCAAACCTTATTTTGTACTTCATTATATTCCCCCAAATCTTCTAGCTTAGTGTTGAGTATACCCAGCAGCGATTCAATAACTATCTGTTGGTTTGTTTTAACTTGATTTTGAATAAAAAACAATTCAAGGCTTACTCTCTGATGGTGAGTAGTATTACCTCCCCTCACAAAAGACAGCATGCTATATATATTTACTGTTTTCGCAAGCCAGGTTGGTTTTTGGAAAAGTGGCCCTATCTAACTAACCCAAAGGACACTGATTCCATCTTTATTTGCTAAAATTGTTTTATATATTTGAACACAGAAATATCTTTGTATTGAAGACAGCCTTATTAATGAGTCTTTTCCAGTATAATCTATTTAATGAAGATGCTATGATTTTATGCCATCCTCTAAGATCCATACACATATCAGTTCAATCAGAATCAACTTCTCATCCCCAGCAAATTCCTCACACTCCTAGTTCTTTGACACAATATTACTGTAGTATAATCTCCCAAGGCTTTGTACAGAAGGGGAACAGGGATCAAAAGGATGAAAGGAATGCCTGTTTCTTTTCTCTAGTTTAAATTTTTCTATTTTCAACTTGGCGAAATCAAATAAAATGAGAATTTTCAGAAAAAGAATTGTATATGAAACTACGAACCCCTACTACGTTCAGCTTGCCTCTCTTTTTAAAGCATATAATAAATTCAACTTTCAAGGCTTACTTGCTCATATATGATTCCTTTGTGGCCTGGATTTTTATGAAAGATGTTTTCAACATATTTAGAAAATCTGCTGAATATCATTGACAGGAAGGCCAAAGTGAGGTAGGGAGGAAAAAAGGTATAGTAGAAAGAGACCTAGAATGGGAATCGGGAAACTTTTGTTGTCTCAACTAGTTGATTAACTAGTAGTATTTCATTGAAGATCTCCTCATCCTTTTCGTGCTTCAATTACCTCACTTGTAATAATAAAGAGATTGGACAAGATGATTTTAGAGTTCTTCCAACTCTAATGTGTTATGGTGATGCCAGTGACATCCTTAGATGAGCAATAAAGTGAGTACACATCATTTAATCAGCACCATGGCTAGGGAAAGTCTGCACCTGGGATGAACTGTAATGCTGTTACCAAAGAAAGGTTCTTCATGGCTGTCCAGTTTATTAGACTGGACTCCATTGAGCTCTTTGGTAGATTTTTTGGTCCTGAATGATTATGACTCCTGTTAGCTTCCAGGGCTTGGAAAAGGGGTGACTGCATTGTTTGAAGGCTTCTCTGACAGACACAAGCATTTTTTCTGTGTTTCTTCTAGGACATTGATTGACCCATGAAAAGGTGGTCAAAAGTGTATTAGGTCTCTATCTTCCATCCTCTTCTGTTTTTCCATAGCCATTCTCAGTACCTCCCTGGTAGCTGAAAGTGGGGAACAAATCTAAACTTTTGAGGATTTCTTATGGTATGAATGAATCATTTACTGCAGTTATCTTTAGCTAACATTTTATCAGAAGAGTACCAATAATCCCTTAAATTCTGGTGAAGTCTTTTTGTAGTAACAAATAAAGAAGATAGAGTAGATGAGCAAGAAGTGGGCTTTTGCCCTAACAAAGTGATTTCTAGAGGAATAAAAGCTCTCTCTGTCTACAGCATTGTCAGTAATTATAACGGATACCTCCAAGCTAAGTTAATTTTAACAATATGCCATATTGCACTTTTTTTAAAAATAAAGCTCCCAAAATAAACTTAAGAGTCATCAGATATTGCAATTATCCAAAGGATTTGGAATCAGTGATTTGGAGCAGAGGTTCTGAACCTGGAGTGCATAAACTGTTTTTTAAAATACATTTTTTATTTTAATAACTGTCTCAGTATAACTGACTTCTTTTCTATTCCTAGGTATTTTACTTTATGAATTTTTTAATAATACATCAGGATGATATTTTAATATAACCATAATATGTTTGTATATAAATATATACAACATTTTAACTTTATATTAACTGAGAAGTGATTATCTACATTTCCTTTTATGAGAATGTAAAAAGTATTTTGTTATTTATACTTTAATGTATTTACTTTATGAATTTAAAAATATTATTCTAGGGACAGCTAGTTGGCTCAGTGGATAGAAAGCCAGATCTGGAAATGGGAAGTCCTGGATTCAAACCTGGTCTCAGACATTTCCTAGCTGTGTGATTCTGGGTGTCACTTAACCCCCAAACCCTTATCATTCTTCTGTCTTTTTATTTTAAATCCTTACCTTCTACCTTAGAACCAATCTGTATTGGTTCTAAGGTAGAAGAGTGGTAAGTGCTAGGCAATGGGGGTTAAGTGACTTGCCCAGGGTCACACAGCTAGGAAGTATCTTATAGTCAGATTTGAACTCAGGACCTCCTATCTCTATGTGTGGCTCTTAATCTACTAAGCCACCCAGCTGCACCCCTCCTCCCATTCTTTTGTCTGGGAACCAATACATACTATCTATTCTAAGACAGAAGGTAAGGTGTTTTTTTAAGCCATTATTCTGAGGCATCCATAGACTTCAATGGACAGCCACAGGGGTCTATGACACAAAAAAAGGTTAAGATTTTCTTGAGCTAGCACATTAGCCCCAGATACTATAACTCCACATCTAGAAAAATAATCAAGTTTAGAATAAATCCAGGATAAAAATACTGAATAGATTCGTTTGAAGTTAGGTCCATATGCAGGAATTCTGTGTGAACAGGCTCTAGAAATAGTCATACAATTGTGTGTGTGTGTGTGTGTGTGTGTGTGTGTGTGTGTGTAAAGGTTCTTCCAGCTGGGATGTCCCCCAGTGATGACAAATGCATCAGAAAGGACTGCTAGAAGTCAATGCATCAGGGGTGACTGGGTGGCTCAGTGGATTGAGAGCCACGCCTGGAGATGGAAGGTCTTGGGTTCAAATTTGACCTTAGACACTTTCTAGCTATGTGACCCTGAGCAAGTCACTTACCCTCTATTGCCTAGCCCTTACCACTCTTCTACCTTGGAGCAAATACATAGTATTGGTAAGAGTTTAAAAAAAAAAAAAAAGAAATCAATGTATCACTCTTCAAGTGTAGGAAACTTCCACACTCTAAATGTTCCCTTCCTGGATGCAGACTGAAACTCCTCTAAATCATAGTAAATGGTCTCTAAGAAGTGCAGGTTGAAAATATCATCATCCTAGTGATGAGATGAGGCTCTGCCAACTGACAGGTTGGTTCTTGCATGATAGACACTCAGGATCGAGACTCAAAGCTTTTGCAGATGGATAAAGGTGAATTGATGTTATACTCCACTGCAAAAACCGAGGGTCACTTCCATACCTTTATGAAGTGTTAGAGGATGACGAGTGGAAACAAATAGTGGTCGTGATTTTCTCCAGTAACATTTTTGAATAATATCGATAGACAGTGTATCAAAGACTGTCTTTTCTCTATGGCATCTTACTTTAAGGAAATGAATTTGACTTATTCTTCTACATGGTTGTTCATCCTCCTCGTCAACAAACATTTAATAAGGTCTGTTGATTTTAGGTTTGCAATATTTCTCAAATTTGCCCCCTTCTCTCCTCTAAAACTGCCAAGCTTTCATCACCTTATGCCTAGATTGTGGCAACAACCTCCTAGTGGGTCTGCCTGACTCAAGTCTCTCCCTGCTCCAATTCATCCTCCATTCAACCATCAAAGTGATTTTTTAAAAGTAAGGTCCAATCATGTCACCCCTATTCAATATTCAGTATTCAATAAACTCTTATTATTTCCTCCAAGATTAAATATAAAGTGCTTTGTTTGGCATTCAAAGCTCTTCATAACCTAGCCCCATCCTACCTTTCCAGTCTACTCATACTTTGCTTCCTGACACATACTCTTCAATCTGGTGACACTGGTTTCCAGGCTATTCCAGAAGACGACATTCCATTTCTCAGCTTTGGGTAATTTCACTGGCTATCCCCTACCCCCATGCCTAGACCATTCCTCCTCCTTTGTTTCAAGTACTGACCTTCCCTGGCTTCCTTTAAGTCCCAATCAAAATCCCATGTTCTTCAGGAAACCTTTTTGAATCTCTTTTAAATCTAGTGCCTTCCCTCTTTTAATTATTTCTACCTAAGGATATATATAGCTTGTTTGAACATAATTGTTGTTTTCTTCATTACATTGTAAGCTTTTTAAGGGCTGGGATGGTCTTTTGCCTTTTTTTTGTATATTTAGTACTAAGTAGAGAGCCTGAAACAATGTTGTTCTTCAGTTGTTCAGTTATGTCCAACTCTTTGGGACCCTGTGGACCATAGCACACCAATACTATCCATGGGGTTTTCTTGACAAAGACACTGGAGTGGTTTGCCATTTCCTTCTCCAATGGATAAAGGCAAACAGAGGTTAAGTGACTTGCCCAGGGTCATACAGTTAAGTGTCTGAGGCTGGATTTGAACTCAGATCTTCCTGACTCCAGGCCCGATGCTCTATCCACTGAATAACCCAGCCTTTATATATCTGGCACATAATAAGTACTTAATAAATTCATCACATTCCATGCACTCTATTCTTATTGTTTTAAACATTTTTAAGGAAGGAACAGAAATTGTTTTCTCTGAGTAAGAATGTTCTTTTTCTTAAAATTTCTGTAACCCTGAGAGAATTTTTTCTACCCCACTAAATCCTATAATCCCCTACAGAAAACTTACTTGTGGGTGCAGGAGATGTCGTTGTAACAGGGAGGACTGTGGTTGTAGGTAACTTTTTTGGTCTGAATTTGTAGTGGCCAATAAAGCCATCAGCAGTTAAACTCAAGTCTGATAAGAATTGAATGAGGAGCTCATTCCGCTCTGACACAATGGGCCTGAAAGATGAAAAAGATGCATTCTGTTAAAGTAAACTCAGGTTTAAGCAATGCCCCTGCAAAAAAGCAGAACAAAGCAAAACTTCACAATTTCTCATCTTTACTCTCCTTTCACTTAACTGGTTCATTTGTACCCATTCTGTAAGGCAGGTACATAACAGATTTTTCATTTAATTTGCAAATCTTAAAAGTTAAAATTCTAGAACTGTCACAAAACAGAAATTGTTCTTCTAGTAAAGGAAATATTGACTTTAAAATTGAGAGTATAGTCAGCTAAAAACTGTAGAAGAATCAGTTATGAAAATGTATGGGGGGGGGCAGCTAGGTGGCTCAGTAGATGGAAATTCAGGTCTCAAGAGGAGAGGTCCTGGGTTCAAATGTAGCCCCAGAAACTTCCTGGGTGTGTGACCCTGGGCAAGTCACAATCCCCCATTGTCTGGCCCTCCAGCCTTGGAACCAATACACAGGATTGATTCTAAGATGGAAGATAAGGATTTTAAAAATGTATGGGGTTAGTTCAAATGCTCTCCTTCCATCATTACCTTTCCCTCCTGGCATCCCTGATTTGCTTTGAAACAGCAAACATTTCACTTTTTGCAGGAGACCTTTCTAGTTCCTTCCCCTACCTACTTACATGTGGAGAACAGTAGGTGTATTATTGCCTTCTGAATTGGCAGGAAAGTTCCCAAACTGTATTGATTCTGTCTTCTCTATGGAAGATACAAGCTGCACATATTAAGTTTTGCTTTTATACTTAAATTTCTAATTTCTAGGAACTAGTTTTCTTTAGCTCCTTGCTAAAATAGGATCTTTATAGGACTCCCTGCTAGCTCCTGCCTTATTGTTGCCTCTTAGGGATGACCAGCAAGACCATTTCAGGAGGAATAATTCCTGTAATCAGGTGGTAGATAGATTTTTTGGTATCCATGTGTAGTAAACTGAGCCTGACCCAGAGTGATCTCCTGGGAATTCAGGTCTAATAATGGAATGAAAAGAGACATTCCTAAGTCATCCAACAGCTCACCACTCAACACATATTCACACTCATCTTTTATAAAATAGCACCCCTTTACCTCCTTATGGAAACCAATCTGGTCAGCAGGATGCTATGGCAATTCCTGAAGCAACTTTGGAGGGAGGAAAATCCATGTGGGTGAACCTTTTGATGCTTACATGAACAAGAAGCTTTTTTTTAATTTTAAAAACTATATACTTAGCAACCACTACCACCACCAAAACATTAAATACATTAAAAATTATGTGCAAAACTAGACACTCCAAAATGTTTAAATTTTGTGTGTAGAAATATATAAATTAGATATTCCCTTCTGTTTCTCTGTATGTTAAGAAGATTTTTACCTTACTAATTGTGTATATTATTCTCACCTTACTCCAGGACAGATGAGAGTAGGAAGTTTCTAATATACCCATCTCTCCACCCCCTCTTCTCCTTCTCCATGACAGTACCTCCCCACATTCCTCCTTCATATCAGATAGCCATTCCACCCTACCTCCTCCCAGTCTGTTCCACTATCATTTTGACTCATTCTATTACATTCATTTCGACCTCAAGTCTTCTATCCATACCGTTACTCCTGTCCCCAGGACCTACTGTGGTGGGGCTGAGGCCAGGAAAGTAAAAAAAAAATTCCTCTCTAGTTACCCCCAGCTCTTCAGCTTCACTCCGTTCTCATTTTTGCTAATTTTAGCACTGATTTGGGCATTTATGGTCATTTGTGGGGGGGTATTAGGAGGGCAGGGGAGCTTCATGCCCTTCTCCACCATCTTCCCACCTGCATCTCTCAGAAGCCACTGTCAATATGGCCTTAGGCCACTAGGAAGATGCATCAACATCCAGGCTTTGTTTCCCAGATCAATTGCCTCTTAGCAAGAATTTCCTTGGCTTATAGGAATAGCCTGCTTAAGCAGATAGAGTAATGGGAATGTGTGTGGGGGTAGGCGGTGATGTTAGATCTTGGTCTATCACACCATGCCTGGTAATGAAGTGGTCAATGAAACTCTTTGAGAATGTAGAGAGGCAGAGAGAGTTTACAGGATACAGAGAAAAAACCCCAAGGTGTTTTGGTTGCTGGCACATCTATACTCATATTTATATGAAAGATTTTAAGTGGGAAATGGGTTTAAGAGCTATGTCTAGATCCCATAAGAGCAAATGGTTTACATAAGTTGGTGTAAATAATATATATATATGTACATATATATATATATATACACACACACTATACACATACACACAAATACATGTAATAAAACAAATGGACAAATGTGGGCCATTAGTAGGGAGGGCAATGAATGGATAAATAAGTATTAAGTACTTATTATTTGCATAGCACAGTCCTAAGAGCTAGGGGTACAAATAAAAAAATAAGAGCATCCTTGCTATCGAGGAGCTCACATTCTAATAGGTAAGACAAGACATATAGAACGTTTCAGCTCCAGGTCAAATGGTTAAAGCCCCATGGTCCTTCGGCAGCAGCAAAACAGATAGAAATGCACCTTCTTTCATATCATTTCTATGGCTAAAACCATCTGTTTCTGCTATTGAGCAACTGACGGTATCAAAGGCATTTGCAGTAAGGCATTTTCCCTGTCTAAATTTGGTCAGTTAATTGAAAAGCAATCAAGTCGAACAAGTCACTTGATAGAATTGACCAGATGTTTATATTGGATAATATGCTTGTAAAGTTCTTTGCAAACTTGAAAGCACCATATAAATGAAGTTATGATCGTTATAATCACCACCATCATCTTTGTTGTTCTTCTGAACTGACTAATGCCATCAGCCAGAATATCCAAAATGGCAACTCTCCATTTTCCATGGGCAGCTCTATTTGGTTTTAATCTCCATGGAACATCATGCCCCCATGCTGTCCCTCACACCGCTTTTCAGTTTCCTTTGAGCATTGTCTTCCCTCCTTAGATTATAAGCCTTTCTTTTTCTTATTTGTTTCACCAACCCTTAGCAAAGAATGGCACAGTATTGATCGAATTGAATTAACACGTCCCCCATTAACATAGTGAAAAAATACACATGGAAGCAGCTGTTTTGGCATCATGTAAACCAAACAACTTCTTGCTCGAAATATTCAGATAAGTTGGAAAATATATAAATGTAAATTCTGAAGACCTTTACTAATTTGGGTCCTACTAATTCAGAATTTGGAATATTTTGGCAGAAGATGACTAGATGGACGCTGAAAGGGTTTACAGAATAAATGAATCATGTACAAACAAGACTTTAGAGGGAATTTTAAAATACGGGTTGTTTTGAAGTGCTCCCAAACTCAAACTAATTTGGCAAGGTGCTGCCTCATTTGAACTAATGAGTGTTCCTTCTGAGCAAAGGAGGGGGAACATGTTAAAAAAAGCAATTGTTTATAAATGTTTAATATTTAATATAGGCATGGATATATACATGCCACATAGGTTTATATAATATATGTATGTGTACATGTGTAGTATAAAGTTCTGTTCACAAAAGTCATCGTAGTGAAATAAAATACAAAAAAGAAGCAGCTAGATGGTACAGTTGATAGCATCTTCTACTTGGAGTCAGGAAGACCTGAGTTCAAATTCATTCTTAGCTATTTTCTAGCTGCGTGACCTCTCAACAGGTTGCTAAATCTCTCTCTCAGTTTCAGTTTCCTCATACATAAAATGGGAATAATAATTGCCTCCCAAGGTTGTTGTGAGGATCAGATGCAATAATATTTGTAAAGAGCTTAGCCAACTTTAAGGGCTATATAAATGCTAACTAGTATGATGATGATGGGCAGTTAGGTGGTACAGTGGATAGAATATTGTGCCTAGAGGCTGGAAGACTCATCTTTCTGAGCTTCAGACACTTCCCAACTATGTGATCCTGGGCAAGTCACTTTACCTTGTTTGCCTCAGTTTCCTCATATGAAAATGGTGATAATAATAGCAATAACCTCCCAAGGGTGTTGTGAGGACCAGATGAGATAATGCATGTAAAGAATTTTGCCAACTTTAAGCACTATATTATTGTTATTGTTCAATCATGCTCTTCATGACCTCATTTGGGATTTTCGTGGCAAAGATACCAGAGTGTTTTGCCATTACCTTCTCTAGCTCATCTGACAAGATAAAGAAACTAAGGCAAATAGGGATAAGTGACTTGTCCAGGGTCACACAGCTAGGAAGTGTCTGAGGCTAGACTTGAACTCAGGAAGATGAATCTTGGGTTCTGTGTACTACGGTGCCAACCTAGCTGCTATATAAAAAAGCTAGTTATGATTATGATGATGATTCCTCTGAAAATGTAAACTACCAAAGTTTTGTGGGAGATAAAGTGATACTATCCTGCTTTGCTTACTAGATCTGGGCTGGATATCATAATTACTCCACAAGGCTTTAGGGTTCCAATATGCTCTTACTTACATGATATGATTTCATCCTCATCTATCTAGCAACAGTCCTTTCCTAAGAGTATAAATAGAGTTCCTTTGTTTAAATGAGAGAACAGCTGAGAAGACATGCTATGCACAAGGCAAACTTATGCCCTTTCTCAGCCAGCATCCTCTGCATGATGGTGTAATTATAATGATTCTTCATGGCCCCCTTTTCAGCCCAGGCTTATACACCAAGGCACCTTCAGCCTTGGGACTATAATTTTAGAGGCAATACACTGAAGATAAACTTCTCCTGGAATACTGTAATTATCACTACAAGGAAGATTTTTTTCCTACCCCTTGCTGTTTGCTGAGTCTTGGAATTAGAGGAGACTTAATCAGAGTGGCAGAGATTTCATAGGGATCAAGGATTCCACCTGCAGATTATTATCAACCTCAAGGGAAGAAAGGATCCATTAGATCCACTGGAAAGAAATGGCAAACCACTCCAGTATTCTTGTCAAGAAAACCCCATGGGTAGCTATGGTCCATGGGAATAGGACATGATTGAATGACTGAAAAAGGGAAGAAACTTTAACCTTGACTTGGGTTTTTTTCACAGACAAATTGGGCTCAGGAAGTCATTTTTTCATGTGCCACTCTATAATGCCCATTACAGCTGGTTCCCACTTGAGAGGTAGATACAACTTGACATTGGTTTGAGCCAAGACTATGTCTACTGATATATTTACCAGTAGGGAAAACGCCCAAATGAACTGTCCTCATTGCTCGCCCTTTGCTATTGTGGAAGCATCCTAAAGAATAGAAATAACCTAGGGAGAAAAATGTGCTACCCTCTGGTTTGGATGACCATGAGGTCGTTTGAATGGAGGGAGAAGTAAGGAAAAATATTTAGCTGGAGGAAAGCTCAAGAGACAAAGCTATATCATTGTATGTCAAAGTCCCAGGCAGAAATGCTGTAGAAGAAGCTCATCCTTTTGTCTCTAAAGGTTGGGAATTCAGAAGAGAATTCATGGAATGGTCAGAAGAATGCTAGACTGTAGTTGTAAGATATGGGTTTCCATCCTGGCCATGAGGCTTACCAGTGGTGTGACTCTGAGTACATCATTTGATGTCTCTGAGCCCAGCACTGCTCTCTCAATGATAAAAAAAGGAATGATAATCTTGCTTCTACCAACCTCATTTTACAGGTGAGAAAACTGAGGCAAACAAGGTTAAAGGACTTGTTCTTCAGGATCACAGTAAGTGTCTGAGACCTGATTTGAACTCAGGTCTTCCTCAACTTCTCATCTTCTTGACTCCAGGTCCAGAGCTCCATCCACTGTACCACCTACCTCTCCTTATGGTGAGGTTGTGAGGAAAGTCCTGTGCAAACCTTAAACTGTTATAGAATAATAGCAACCATCAATATAACACTATGTTCCAGGTACTGTCCTAAGCACTTTTCAATTATTGTCTCATTTGATCCTCCAAAGACCTTGGGAGTTATGTCTCTTATTGTCTATATTTTTCAGAGGAAGAAAATGAGGCAGGGAATAAGTGACATGTCCAGGGTCACATAGCTAGTGCCTGAGGCCCTACTTGAATTCATATTTTCCTGACACCAGGCTCAGCACTCTATCTACTGTGAAATATGGCTGTGAGCCATTAATGATGATGATGATGATGATGATAATGATGATGATGACAATAATAGCTAGCATTTATTAAGTGTTTACTACGTGTGAGTCTATGCAAAGAGATTTACAATTATTATCTTATTTGATCCTCACAACAACTCTGGGAGGTATGAACTGTTATTATCCCTATTTTGTGGTTGAAGAAACTGAGGCATATAGAGTCTCATGGTCACAGGATTTGTAAATATTTGAGGCTGGATTTGAACTCATATTTTCCTGACTCTAGGCAGAGCATCCTCTCTGTTATGCCACCTAACTGGCTTGCTATTATTTAAATAGATGCAGCTAGGTGACACCAAGGACAACTAGGTGGCACAGTGGATAGAGCCCCAGGTCTGGAGTCAGGAAGGCTGAGTTCAAAACTGGTCTCAGGTTCTTACTATCCCTGTGACCCTGGGCAAGTCACTTAACCCTGTCTGCCTCCGTTTTCTCATCTGTAAAATGAGCTGGAGAGGAGAAATGACAAACCACTCTAGTATTATGGCCAAGAAAACCCTAAATGGAATCACAAGCAGTTGGACATGACTGAAATGAATGAATAATGAGGTGGTGCAAAGGGTAGAATGTTGGACTTGGCCTCAGGAAGGCTTAAATTGGAATCATGCCTTGGATATTCACTCACTGTATAAGCCTGAACAAATCATTTAACCTCTTAGATTTGGTTTCCTCATCTATAAAATAGAGATATTACTAGCACCTTCCTCACAGGGTTGTAGGGAGTATAAAACAAGATAACACATTTACAAATAACACTTTGCAAACCTTCCGAGTGCTTTGTAAATGCTATTATCATTTCTGTTAAACTAAGGGCTCAGAATTTAAACCTCTTTAAACTAGGACTGAAAGAATTTGAGATGGGGCATTAGAAAGGTCTTTAGATGTCATCAAGTCCATCCAGCCCCTCCCTGTTTCCAGAATCCTTCTATAAGAGCTCACAGATGTTCATTTAAGTCAGACAGATTTACCTTTGAATTATTAGTAAAGGCAAGATTTTCAGGGAAATTAATTTTTTAAACAACATTTCAGAGTAAAAGTTAAACTCCTTGAAGTCACCACCTATTTTCTAGGATTCTCCAAACCTTCAATAATGCCATTCATGTAGAATGAACTAATGTGCTAATTCTAAAAGATTCTGATCTATTCAGTGAAGCAAATTCCTTAAGGATACCGACTAGCCAACATCTGGCTAGGGATGATCTGTTGATGAGGGTATATTGAAAGTCATAAAGCTCGGGGTTGAGCCTCCAGATTCAACACAGCAGTGTAAAAAAAAATGTTTGGTGTGAGCTCTGAACCATCTTTGTGACCAGAGGGGATCAAAGCACAGCCAGTTTCATTGGCTCCAACATTTAAGATGGCGCCCGATCCTCCACTATAATAAAACAAACCAAGACATCCTGAAAAATGGGAAATCTGGGGGCTCTGCAAGAACTCAGCCCAATTCAGGCTAATACTTTTCTACTCTGTTTCTATTCTGTTCAATGGATTTTTTTCTGGGAAGTGGTAGAAGGCTATTGTAAAGGAAGGGGAGGTAACTTGAGTCAAATACATATTGTTGTTCAGTCACTTTTCAGTTGTGCTCAACTCTTTGTGACACCATTTGGGGTTTTCTTGACAAAGATACTTGAGTGGTTGGTCGTTTCCTTCTCCAGCTCATTTTACAGATGAGGAAACTGAGGCAAAGAGGGTCAAGTGAATTGCCTGGGGTCACATAGCTAGTAAGTATCTGAGACCAGAGTTGATTCTCAGAAAGATTTTAAATATATATATAAATTGCTGATATATATGTGTATATGTACATACCAACCTGTGTACTCATATATATGTAATGATATAGGTATGTGTATGTGTATGTACACATATACATACCAACGTACATGTATATACAAATATGTAAATGTGTGTGTGTGTGTGTATATATATGCACTTTTAACATAAACACTAACATAACAAAGGGAGCCTGCCCATTGGGGGAAGCACACTCTCATTACACGAGTTTTTCAAACATTATAATTGTTTGTGTTGTGTAGAAATCTTTTAGAATTATTTAAAAAGTAATTTCTCTAGCAGAGCTTTGGCACGGATCTGAGAGAGTAAGTTCAATATCTTAAAAAAAAATGTTATGAAAAGTAAAAGACTGTCAGACAAGCTAAGAAGAAATGAGTTTCGGGTCATGAAGAAGCTGGAACAATAAACCAACAACACTTACGCAGGTGGTCTGTCTCCACAGTATTTTCCAATTCTTTTAGCATCATTGATTTCTCCCCCATTGAATACAGCCACATAGTCATATCTGCAATAGTTATCTTGTTCCACATCAAACTTCTCAAACTTGACCTCGATTACCTACAGATAAAGCACGGCATTGGACAAAGTTAGCAGATAAATGAATGATGCTGGACACTTCGTGTGAGCTTGCATTTCTCCCTTTCCTCGTCTCTAGACTCGGCTTAAGATTCCTCTGAAATATAATTATTTTTGAAACTCCTTTTGGTATTCTTTAGATCTTTCTGCCTTCGGTCATGCTTGTTTAGATTTCATGAACTCTTTGATTTGGTTAACAACTTCATTGTATTCGTTCTCTTAAATTTTTAATCATTCCAGAAGGTCACTCCAATAGCAGTTAACAGAAGCTACAGCTATTCGCTGCCTTCTCAGTGTGGCATAAGGCTCATGTATCTTATTTAGTTGACAGTGTGGTAAAAGCACTGAATAATGCAATTCAAGTGAGCAAATGAAATTCTATCTCACCTTCATTTTCCCCTGAAGGAATATCACGCTCATAAAAATATTGTCCAAGGCCATTCCCCTGCATTGTCAACATGAGGGGCAGGGAGGATAGAAATGGAGTCCTTTCTTCGACATTGGGTGTATATTTATTTTGCAAGTGACAAATTCACAGAGACAAGTTAAAAATATTTTGGGGGATCGAGAGCTCGGAATTAAAATTTATATGTGTACCCTGGACCTTTTGAGTCTTTTTATCCCTTCTTCTTTCTTCCACCCAAACTCCCAAAAGTTCTTGTCATTCAGGTCCACTGGCCTCCTTGCTCCTGTCACCTGGCCCTCCATCTCTCTATTCTGGCCATTTCCACTGGCTGTCCCCCATACCTATCACTTTTTCATCTACAGCTTCTCTTGTACTCCCTGGCTTCCTTCAAGTCCCACCTTCCGTAAAAAAGCTGTTGTCAGTTCTCCTTAATCTTAGTATCTTCACTCTGAGATCATCAATATTTTTTTGTGTGCATATATCTTGTTTGTAAATGCCTGTTCTTTCCCCTATTAGACTTTAAGTTTCTTGAGGGCAGGGCTTGTCTTTTCCCTTTCTTTAGTACAGTGCCTGGCAGATAATAGCTCTTAATGAATGATTTTTGATGGACTTAAACACATAATTATAGGATCTCAGAGCTGGAAAGGACCTTTGAGGTTAAATCCAATGTTGCTATCTGATACATGAGCACATTCGATTAGAGTTTAAGTTCTTTGAAAGCAGAGGCTGTGTTGATATTCATCTTTGAATTCCCAGCATCAACACACAGTACTTTTGACATAACAAACACGTAAATGTTTCTTCAATTGCTGGACACTCTGCAGAATGTAGTCATACATCCTTAGATCACTTCCAGTGACAAGAAAAGGCACTACTAGCAAGAGAATCCATCCCATTTTTTGGATAACTCTAATTGCTAGAAACTTCTCAAATCATAGCTGAGTTCTGCCTTCTAACTTCCGCTCATTGGTCCATCTTCTGACTTTTGGAGAGACAAATAAGTCTGTTCCATCATAACCTGAGGGTACCCAGTACCATAAGGGTGAGTTAACATCCCAGGAGAGGAGTCAAGAAGCCAATGGGGTCAATACAAGGCTATTGGAGGCTAGCTAGGTTTCTTTGCTTGGGGCATTTCTCTACCCTGACCAAGGTAGTCAATGAAATGAGTCTGTGGAAAAATTAAAAATCAGTGCTAGAAATTCTGAAAATTGCTGGGATGGGTGGGTGAAGGAGAAATGCTGAGAGAGAGGAGCAGTGTTGGAGGTGATCAAGACCAAGATGGCAGATACAAAGAATATTAGTCAGTTTCTAGAACAAAGGAACAAAAAGCAATGAATTCAGGATGTAGCACAGCCAGAAGTGATGAGATTTATATTCAGGTACGCAGTTAAGTATGTAAAGAATTAAATTAAATTGACCTCAGAGGTCATCTAGTCTAATCCATATCTGAGCTGAGACCTTATGTACAATAATCCTCCTCAACTTCTCCTGGAAAACTGGGAGTGACAGGGTACCAGGGGATTAGGTCCTCTGTGATGATGACAGCCTAAGGAGCTTGCAGGAGGAAAGGAAGCTAAATTCAGGAGAAGATTCAACATGAAGATTGGCTTCACTGAGGAAGAACAGTTAGTGACTGGGGATCCTGATTCATAATCCAATCGATATAATGAGAATGATGGTGATAAAGATGATGATAATTGTGATGATGATAGCATTTATCTAGTACTTCAAGGTTTGCAAAGCACTTTACAAATATTGTCTTATTGGATAGTGACAATAACCTTGGGAATTAGGTGCTATTGTTATCCTCAATTTATTGATGAAGAAACTGAGACAGATGGAGTTTAAATGACTTGCCTGGGGATCACACAGTAAATATTTGAGGTAGGATTTAAATTCAAGTCTTCCTGACTACAGCTAACTCTCATAATATTTAAGGTGAGATAAGTAAGTACCATGATGATCCCCATTTTACAGATGAGGAAAAAGAAGGGGATCAGAGAAGTTAAGTAATTTGGCCACATCCAGAAAGTGTCTCAGGCAGGATTTGAACCCATAGTCTCCAGGTCCAGTGCTCTATGTCATGCTGCCCCTGAAGTTATACTCCAATGGTTCAAATCCCTGGATGGGAGGAATTATATGTGAATTTCAGTCAGAAGAAAGATTGTATTTATTTTAGAGAACATGTTGAGTAAAAGAACTGTGTGATGAATTTGCTTGCATAGGTCAAGGTTAAAGAGTCATTCACTTTCTTGAAGTGCACCTATAGAAGGCATTATGACATGATCAGGCCATCCCACTATAAGCTGTTGGTCAGTTGGGGTGGGAGTGCGGCATCAACAGGCACCTTGAGGGTGGCTTGAATGGTGCCAACAGCTCACACTGAGGTGGATGATTCTAGGAACTGAATTATACCAACAAAGTTCCTCCAAGAGAAAAGAAGAGGGCACTGGATTAGATTTTCTGACAAAGAAGGTCCAGGAAACAGGACACATAGAGAGATCAACTCTGTGGGAGTCAGTTCTGGAGCTCTTGGAGCCAGGGGCTGGCCGTACAGTCTCCAAACTTTGTGGCCCAAGGGCTGTTCTTCTATGGAGGTAGAATTGCCAGCCATCTGTGTCTTTGTTAATCCTCCACAGCTGTGCTGTCTGGCAGTGACATCCAGATGTCATCCCACTACAATGGGACAGCCCCTGTTCTCAGGGCTAAGGGTCTTATGGATGCTCTAACCACAAATCACCAAGGTATAGTGAAATGAGTACAGCATTTAGAATTAGAGACATGAGTTCAAAGGAGTCAGCCGACAGCCTCAGAGATAGCTAAGTGGCAAGGTAGATGAAGCTCTGGACCTACAGGCATGACAATGGAGAACAAAGAAGGGCTTCTTGTAGAAGGTGGGACTTTGGTTGGGACTTGGAAGCCAGGAGGAAATGATGAATAGGAGAGCATGGGAGACGGTCAGTGAAAATACCTGGAATTTGGAGATGGATCATCAATGAGAGGAACAACTAGGTGATACTCCATTATAAAGTACTCAGAGACAACAGGGAAGGGAGTGAGGTGTTTGAGGCAAATTGGTGGTATAGTGGTTAGAGTTCTGGGTATGGTGTCAGGAAGATCTGAATTCAGATCTCACTTTAGATACTAGCTGTGCGACCCTGAATCACTTAAACAGCCTGCCTCGGTTTTCCCAACTATAAAATGAAGATCATAATCACACATACCTTCTAAGACTGTTCTGACAATCAAATGCAATAATAGCAAGTGTTTAGCATGGTGCCTGAAACAGAGCAGAGGCTTAATAAATGTTTGTTCCCTTCCCCAACATTGACCAAGGACAAAGCCATTTAATCATTCTAAATTCTGGCTTCCTCATCTGTAAGAGGGGAATAGCAACAACCACAACAATAATACATATGGTACTTACTTCACAGGGCTATGGTGAAGATCACATGTGAGAGCTTTACAAACTTGGAAGTGTTATATCAATGTCAGCTATGATTGTTATTATTTTGGGGGGAGAAGGAATGTACAAAATAAGGAGGAGCATCTGCATGGTGCAGAGGATAGAGCACTGGGTCTGGAGTCTGTAAGATAAGTTCAAATGTCACCTCAGAGACCTATTAAACAGTTGATCCTGGGCAAGTCATTTAACCCTAATTGCCTCAGTTTCCTTTTCTGTAAAATGAACTACAGAAGGAAATGGAAAATCACTCCAGTATCTCTGCCAAGGAGACCAAAAATGGTGTCCCAAAGACTTGGACATAAAATGACTGAACAACAAACAAGAAGGGAAACATAGAGTTTCTTGGTGGACTTGGACATGTGTATGTCCTCATCTGTCCCATAACTTCCTCAGATGACCAAATAATGGAGCTGTCCCAATACCAGTATTTTTAATAAGGATTAAGTGCCAGGTTTCCAAGTGCTGAATACATTAGAAAATTACTGATTCATTTGTAGTTAGAGAAAGATATGCATCTGCCTGGACTATAACCTGAATCCCTGAAAACAATCTGCAGGACATATTGAACCAACGACTGCATCTTAGCACCACCGCGGAAAAGAAGAAGCTGGTGAGGTGCTGGGGTGGGGGTGGGGGCAGAGTTTCCAAAGATTGAGATCTACACAATCAAGCAAGCAAGCAAGCATTTATTAAATATATGTGTCAGTTCTTACAACACATAACATCAAGCAACTGTGCCTAGGAAGAGAAGTCACCAATCAATAGTTCCAATAGTTACAGGAGGGATACAAAGTTGGTCCCTCCTCCCAATTCTAAGTCAGACCAATGTGAAGTTCAAAATCTCACTGGAGTCCACTTGGTCCAAAATCCAAAGGACTTGACAGTTAAAGAAGCTGAGATTCACTAGCAAGAATAAGGTACGAACTAGTTCTGCCTAGTGAGAAGGAACACAAGAGAGGTGACCTCAGCACCGTGTGACCCATTTGTACTCCCCTGACCCCCTCGTGTTTTCTTCTTATTCCCAAGAAGGGTAGATGCTTTAGTCATAGCCCGCTCACCCACAGTACAAGTACATCAGCCTCTTGGCCCATTCCAAAAGGATTTTGTGGGACCAGATGCCTCCTTAGTGAATTGGTTCCTAGAGACAGATCATCTATGGGGGTCTGAGTGAGATTTGTTTGGGGAAAAAGGTGGAACAAAGCTACCAGAACAGTTCCTGGGAGACACGTCTAAAACCCATTATCCATAGTGAGAAGACTACCCAATCAGAGTAAGCAGGGATGAATCCAGTCCCCTCTTATAAGTCCACGCTTAATTCTAGTAAGCTGCTTGACAAATTGACTCATAAAGTCTCCTGTTCCGAGCTAAGTCATGACTCACTGTTTGGAATGGACTGAAGTAGTCAGTTGTGCTCTAGTGGGACAAAAAGGTTGACTAAGAGTCCCACCAAACTAAACTTGTAAGCTAGCTCTGACAGTCATTAGCTTGTGACCTGAAGACAGTCACTTCATCTCTCTGAACCTGTTTCCCAATCCAGAAAATGGAGATAACAATATCTGAACTACTACCTACATTAGGTTGTTGTGAGGAAAATGTTTCATAAGCCACTGCTTCTTCTTGTCACTCATCACTGAGTTCTGAGCTATTGTAAGGGATCCAGTCTGTCTGGTAGCCTTTTTTTTGCCTGGACTCCATCTTCAAAGGTCTGTCATATCCTAGATTATCCAGCGGGGGGAAGGGGGTCTCTTCCATCAATAGTGTCACACATTGTTAGACTTTTGGTGTTCAGTTGTGTTGGATTCTTTGACCTCATTTGGGGTTTTCTTGGCAAAGATAGTGGAGTGCTTTGCCACTTTCTTCTCCATCTCATTTTATAGATAAGGAATTAGAGCAAATAAAGTTAAATGACTTGTCCAGGGTCACACAGCTAGTAAGTGTCTGAGGACAGATTTGAACTCAGGAAGAGTCTTCCTGATTCCAAACCTAGTGCTCTATCTGTGCCACCGTGTTATCAGTATGGCTGATAGTGGTCACTAGACATTTTGTAGGAGTAGAGTCCAAGGCATAATTTTATGAGTCATCTGAGTCAGGATCTGAACTACTTTTTTTAGTCAGTGAGAAAGGATGTCTCTAGTATTTGAGGGTTGAGGGGTTGGGGAAGTAGGAATTTTAACTGGACTCCAGACAGGACATTTCTCTTTTGTATTTGTTGTTGTTATTATTTATTCTTTTCAGTTGTGGCTGACTCTTTGCAACCCCATTTGGGTTTTATTGGCAAAGATACTGGAGTGGTTTGCCATTTCCTTCTCCAGATCATTTTACAGATGAGGAAACTGAGGTGAATGGGGTTAAGTGACTTGTCCATGGTCATACAGCTATAATATATATATGCATATATATATATATATTGAGAGGGAAAGAGAGAGAGAGAGAGAGAGAGAGAGAGAGAGAGAGAGAGAGAGGGAAAGAGGCCAGATTAGAACTTAGGGACATAAGTCTTCCTGATTCTGGGCCCAGCACTCTATATCCACGGTACCACCTAGCTGCCCTTCCTCTTTTGTGAGGCTATCTAAAACTGGAGGCTGATGGTTTCAATTAGGAAATTGAACAGTGGGGACAGAAGCTCTCTTCATTGATGCTGTATTGCCAGGATGGGAAGGGCATGAGAAAGGGAAGGAAAGTGCTTTCATGATTTCATACTCTCCATTAAGGTACATTCATTAAGGAGGGTTGTGCAGATTATAACCTATAGAAGCACATGGGATTTTGTGGTGGATGGGACAGGATTGCTTGGAGGAGGATGTTGGTCATTGTACTAAGGAGATCATTCAGGAGAAATCAAGGGAGAAAAATGTAGGATTCCTAACAAGGAAGACTTAAAGAACCTTTACCAGGCAATAGACCTCATAGTCAAACCAGGAGAGATTAACCACATGGAAACCGAGCATGTTGTGATCATAGTTTTTGTTTCAATTTGCATGCTCAGAGTTCTGATGTCTATGAGCTATTTTTATTAGGAAGATGCTGTCCCTACCTGTGTTTGCTGAAATTAATCTTCCATAACTCTGCTGTCAGTGAAGCCCATACATTAAAGATCTCAGGGAAAGTGGCACCTTGTTTTGGAGAATGGACGGGGCAAATATTATGCATAAAATAAATCAATGGCAAAAGAAGGGTGGCGCAGGGAGTGATTTTCATTCTAAGGCAGAGAAGAGTTAAGTTGATGTAGAGATAACCAAATAGATGCCACTCAAGAGATCATCTAGGGGAGAGAAGACGGAGGGAGTAAGCATTTCTATAGCACCTGCTATGTGCCAGGCACAGTGCTAAGCACTTTACAAATATTGTCTCATTCGAGCTAAGTGGAGGGTATAAATTGGAAGTATTTGTGATGCAGAAGGAACGAACTTTACTAGAATGTAGTTCAGGAAACTTCAGTCCTGGATTCAGGGAAAATGTTTTTTGTAGCTTATTTAATCTATGTTTTATATAAACGAATTTAAGCTTACATGTAATCCCTGTGGGTTACAAGAATGTTTGCATACAAACTACTCAATATCAAGTTACCAGAAAAGGGAGGGTCAGCCCTTGGGTCAGTTAGAGACAAAGAATGAAAGCAAATGAAGCGATGGATCCAAAATCAGAAGCTCCCTGGAATTCTAGAAAGTCACAGTGAGAGGTGGTAGAGGCCAAGTTTCTTCAAAAAGAAATGAAGTGGAAGGAACACAGAAAAAAGGGGCTAGATATCAAGAAGAAGTTGTACCTGAAGAAATATAGCACATACATATGTGTGTGTGTGTGCGTTGGGAGAGGAAGAACATAAATTGCAAGGTCTTGGAGGGCAAGGATTATATCTCTTTCATTACTGTCTTCCTCCAAGAGCCTCTTGCATCTTGCAGAGTAAGTGCCATGATGTCCAATGCCTCAGTTTATCCAGGGACTGTCCTAGGGCATTCTCTTTCCCAATAGGAAGTAGAAGGAGTTCAGTAACCCAGGACTCTGAAATGCTGTAATAGTTTTAGTTTGAATGTAATGCAGTATTTCTATGCTAAGAAAGGGACAAAAACAGGCTGTTTCAGAGGACACTGGGAAGACCCCCACAAACTGATGCAAAGCCAAGACAACGGAATGGAGGAGGAGGAGGACAATCTAGACAATGATAAGAACATCATGGAGCAAAAACAACGTGAAAGATATTACAATTAATGGATGCAATGATAAGCCATGGAGTCCAAAAGGATGAAGATGAAATAGGATGACTTACTTCCTGGCAAAAAGGTGATGAACTTACATATTCAGAGAGACATACATTTTCAGGCATGGATAACGTGGGAATTATTTTTATCCCTGATTATACAGCTAAAATATTGAGGAATTTTGGGGGGAGGAAGGCCTATTTTGTTTAATTTGCTCAATTGAGAATATTTAATTAATTAATAGAAGCAGTGGGAGGGTCAGCTTAATAAAAAATACTTGTTACCTAAAGAAATAAATATATTTAAATATAAAAGAAAAATATATGTATAAATATATGTATTATATAAGTATATCTAATATATAAAAGAAATAAAAATAATAAACTCTTAAAAAGTTGTACAGGACATAATTTGATCTTATAGCTCATTCCACAATGGTATACAGTGTGGGATAAGAGAAAGATTATGGCAACCAGAACAAAGATGGCAGCTCATTTCCACTGTGCAATGCCCCATTGGACTCCTGCCACTGTTTTCACTACTCCACCCCTTACTTTCATGTTACAGGGCATTTCCCATCTGGTTTTCACTCTCTCATGCCAAACCTATTTGTCCAGCCAATGAAACCACTCTCCCTGTGAACCTTTCCTACTTAAATCCCATCCTAAAGGCTCCAGCTGCCCACTCCCATTCTCCTGTTCCAACTCCCTCTCTAATCTCATTAGAACCCTTTCATGGTGATACCTTCAAGACAGCTCACAAACAATTCCTGCAGGAGTTATTTCCTGGTCTTCTCTCTTTCCTTCTTTCCCCCACTCCTCCAGGACCTTCACTCTGAGATTATTTTCCATTTATTCTGTTAATATCTGGTATGTACTTTGTTGTTTGCGTGTTGTCTGTCCCATTAGAATGGGAGCCCTCCCCTTGAGGGCAGGGACTGTGATCTTCCTTGCTTTGTATCAATAAAGCTTAGCCCAGTCCTTGGCATATAGTATAGGCTAAATAAATGTTGACTGACCTACTCTGACAACTGGAATGTGCTTGTGGGTGAAGGAGCATTATCCCTAGTTTTTGTTGTTTTGTTCAGTCATGTTTGACTCTCCACCCTTTTTTAAGAGTTTTCTTGGCAAAGATACTAGAATGGTTTGCCATTTCTTTCTCTGGCTCATTTTACAGATGAAGAAACTGAGGCAAACAAGGTTAAGTGACTTGCCTATGGTCACATAGTTACTATGTATCTGAGGCTAAATTTGAACTCCAGGTATCTTTGCCAAGAAAACCCCGAATGGAATCATGAAGTGTCAGACACAAGCACAACAAACTGAAATTAAGTTCTTCTCTGAAGCTGTTTAGACTTGAAAGGCAGCCAGGTTCTTCTGATGCCCCACCCCTGGGTATGACTGAGGGAGTGGGCAGGGCATGAAGAGAGCGGGTGGATGACTTATTTATAAGGTTACCTTATAGTGTATTATTAATGTTTTGGGTTTATCTATATGCTATGACTTCTCAAAAGTTACAAATAAAATAATGTTCAATGGACTACTAAAAATTAAGTTCCTATCTTTAGACTTGGAAATTCACCATTTGGAGGGGATAGGGGGCAGTACTTTTGAAATGATATAAGAAAAGAAAAGGAAAGGGGGCATTCTTTCAATGAGCCTTAAACACAGGAAATATCCCATAGATTTCATAGGATGAGAAAGTACTGCTAAATTATTCAAGACCCACTTTTTCCATCATATATTCTCTTCTGAAGAGGGTTCCCAGTGATTTCAAAAGCTTCTCTCATGTTTAAAAATTCAAGAGATCCCAGCCAAAAATTACATTAACAAAATAAAAGAGTTTATAAATTGGATATAAATACACAAAAGAAGTAGAATTTAGCCATAGAGAGAATAATAAAAGAATTCTAATAGATAATGTGTGAGACCAATTAAATAGCTCAGAACCTGGGTATCCTAAGATATTTAAACCTATAATAGGGTGAAAAAATGACCTATTAAATTTCAAAGGATTATTCATATAACTCAAATTACATTTCCTAAAACCTAATTTAATTTATAAAATATTATAGTGTTCAGTAATAACACCATAATAGTAAGCAGAAAATCTTTCATTGTAGATTATAAAATCTAGGAGCATTTATTAATACATTCTCAAATTTTGTTATTAAAATGAAAGTAGATTTCAGGATCATGAACAAAGTTTTTGTTTCTTATCAACAAATATTGGTTCTCAAACGTTTTTGTACTTGAGATCTCTTCAGACCCTTAAAAATCGTTAAGATCCTCCCAGAGAACTTCTGTATATATGAATTATCTATTAATATTTACCATATAAAAATTAAGTTGTCTTAGTATTATTATGGAAATTGTTTTGATCTTCTGGGTCCTCTGAAAGAGTCTCATAGATCTCCAGATCACACTCTGAAAACCAGTGATCAGCATCAATGTTATTCTGACTTGATTTATCCATTAATGAAAATATTGGGATTCATATTGGGAAATATTTCCCAATATTAATCTCAAGCTACATCTTCTACCTACAATGTGAACAAGAGACTAGTTTTGAAGAATTCACTGAACAACATAGCAATGGTCGCCATAAAATAATAGGTGTATTTCTGGTCCTATAATGTAGGTTTCGTCTGCCTCTACATTTTGGAGCTAGAATATTTTGACTCTTTTTTTCCATGTTAAATATGGAAACAGAGTCCCAGAAAGCACACAAATGTAAATAATCAATGAACTAATCAATGCCAGAAATCCAAGCTGCCTTTACTCTCAGGAGCAAGGAATCAGTCTTTCTGCATGGAACTTGTACAACATCTAATATATGAAAGACACATTTTAAAGAACTCTGGGCCATCTGTCACACCAATCCTAGCTTACAATTTCTTTTTTTTTTAGAAACAGACATAGTTTGCTTTTTTGTGATGTCGATGCTTCATTAGCTGCTCTTTATTACTTATCATTTAATGGTTATTCTTTAACACATTAAGGACCTTTGATTTTGGGGTGCAAAATTCCATCCTTGGAGTCAGAATTCTCTCATTTGATGCAGATCGTCATTGCTCTACACTTAAATAGACTGTCTTCATAAATTGTGGCAAAAATATATCATTATTTGGGTGGCCAAGTCCCTTCCATGTGATAAATTTTTCCAAACTTAGCTGGAATAATCCTTGGATGAAGGCCAGAATGGTTCAGACTCGAAGCATTTCTAATAGATGGCTTTTTTCAAGCTTTGCCTGAATTTGTGCCTTCCATATCCAAGGTCATGTCCAGGATAGTATGAAGCATTAGAGCAGGGCATTAATGGAGACTGGTGGCTATGATGACTATTACGAGAAATATGGAAAATGCTCATCTCAAATTTATCCATAGGATGATGATTTTAATTGTCTTTAACAAATAAAACATGATTTTTGTTCTGCTCTCTAGATAACTAAGATCTCTCCTGGCTTTGGGATCCTGTTACTTTTCTTAAGAATTGTTTTGAATATTGGAATATATCAGCTTTGTACAATAGAAAGTTAAACTTGTAACTGTAAGGATTCATGAAACACGAGAGGCTGGTTTTTTCCCCCTGCTCTCCTTCCCTCCCATCCAGGAAGATTTGGAGGTGAGTTAGGCAGCCCTGGCTGTCAGTGCTAGTCAAAAACCAACAGGTACAAGAAATGTGGTAAATTATTATAGGCTTCTTGAACAAGTTCTGACTTTGACAGTAGTATTAATATTAAAATGACAGTAATAATTTCCAAGAATAGAAAGAACCCTTACATAGCAAGTCCAATTTCCTCCTGCATAGATGAAATGATAGCTAGATACAGCTCTGAGAGATTCAGTGATAAGGTACATAGCAGAGTTGGGATTTGAACCCATGTCTTCTGACTCCAAATTCATTCCTCTTCCCATGATACTATATTGCTTGTCTTCACTGATTTCTCTATTTCCAGGTTGGCCACCCTTGCTTTAGTCTTTATTTTTGGTTTCTGCCTCCACTCTCAGATC
This sequence comes from Gracilinanus agilis, assembly GCF_016433145.1. Lineage (NCBI taxonomy): Eukaryota > Metazoa > Chordata > Mammalia > Didelphimorphia > Didelphidae > Gracilinanus > Gracilinanus agilis. Next base: position 629,760,218 of record NC_058132.1, read on the forward strand.
TTATTGCTTCCCTCCTGCCAATCATTTTGGTATATACAGTTTATGTAACAAGCCTTTGACTCTGACTTTTCTTGGTCTTTCTGTTGAAAATTTAGTATCAGTTGTTATGAGGATCAGATAAGGTAACATAAATAAAAGAGTTTTTCAAACCTCAAAGTATCATATAAATGCTATTATTCTTATCATCATTATGGTTATTATTCTTATTATTCTTATTCTTATTCTTGTTCTTATTATTTCCTTTGTATGACTTCATTCTCTACTCTGGCCCAAAAAGGCTTTATTTTTTGTTGCCATGGAAGACTTGCATTTCCCTCTTTGCTTGGGATTAGTAGTCCTGGCCACACCTAGGACAAGGTCAGATTAAATAAGAGAAGAACAAGATGTAGCTGTACTTTTTTCTTGCATACATGCTTAAAATAATCACAGAATCACCAGATGAGAGGGTCCAAAGAGGTTCTGGGGAATCCAGCCTCTGACTTCACTGCTTAAAAAAAAGTATGTGTATACACACACAGAAGTGCATACAAAGACATACAATGATTATTTCTCTCAAAGAACATTGAAAAGCCACATGCTAAATATGATCGGTAGCTGAGGAGCCTAGTTTACCTCCAACTCATCCTGAATGAGAGGCAGTGAGTTGTGTTAGAGTTGAAGGCAGAGAGAAGCCAATTCAGCCATCCCTTTCCCTCTTTTGTTTTGTGAATCGTTCTAATTACAAATATAAACCAAATCCAAAGCTCATTGGTATGGGATTCTCTCTGACTGATGGAGATCAATGCCCCATACCTGAATGAGAGGATGGAAGGGAGTAAAGACATGGGAGGAGAGGGATCCAGGTATCTCCCGGCTTCTAGTTTTGAGGGAAAAGATTTCAGATGCCAATCTCTTTTCAGGCCAAAAATGGGAAAAATTTGCTATAATAAAGACTTCAGAGGACTTCCCTTTGGGTAAGATCTAGAACTCTCTCTTGGTTGAGTTGTTACTTCACTCTCAAAGATTATCATTGAATCTGCAGTTGATGTATATTTTTATAAGTAGACTTTCTCTGATTTCTGTTTTGCCATTGACTTTGATAAATGGGTTACTTTGCTATTTGTTGTATGTGCATTTATTGTAGAACTGGTATGTGCTGGGAAATGGGATCAAATCTTAGATATAAAACTTGGGCCTTCCCTTTCCCCATTCATGAATAACTATTAGGAGTTTGGCATGAATCTTAGAGTTCCCCCTTTAGACTAAGAATATTTAAAGGAGAAAATACATATAATTTTATCCCAGTACTTCCTCTCTTTGAGGAGAGCAAAGTGGCCCTACACTGCCCCATTGTTCTGATTTCTTTCCTGACAATAATTAAAATCTCCCTTGGAGAAGGGTTGGTGAGAAGAGATTGGAGTTGTTTCTTCTTTCCTCCCTGTGAGATACATACAATATCTTTACATTGCGCAAATTTAATTTCCTATTACATAAAGCTGCCCACTCTATGTTCAAAGCAGTTCTTAAGAAGAGAAATGCACGTGCATTTTCTGGCTGTCATGTGAAGGTGAGGAAGTTCCTTAGAATGTTAGGTGGACTCCCCCTCCCATGGCATATTTATGGGGAAAAATGAATGAGTCATTCAGGCTAGGAAGACATGGATGGAATTGCATCTGCCTCAATGAAGAAAATATAGCTAAGTCAGTGTTATCCCAGATCCATTTGAGAATTTAGATTGAGTATAAATATACAACTTTATAGTGCAATGGAGAATGTTCTTGGTTCTATGAATGACAGAACAAAAATGACTAACAGGAAGTTGATATTTAACATGAGTAAGGAGATAAAAAGGCAACCAGTTGTCCTTGATGAATTCAAGTCACCTGGCTTAGATGAACTATGTCTTTGAGTCCTGAAACAATAGGCAGATAGATGGACATGTCAAGCCAATGTTGGCGATATTTAAAACTCATGAAAAACAAACGAGGTACCACAAGATTGGGAAAGAGCAAATGTCTTAATTTTTAAAAGGGAGAAGAGAACAGAATCTAGAAACAACAGGTTTACAAGTAAGGTTTGATTCTAATTCCTAAGAAACTTCTAGAATAGAACATTAAGAATATAATTGACGAACAAGAAAGAAAAATGGTGATTTCAAAGAGGCATCATGGTTTCATTAAAAACAAGTGATTCCAGACTACCCTCATTTCCTTGTTAGAAAAAATTACATGGATAGAAAGTCCTGGGTTCAAATATGGCCTCAGACACTTCCTAATTGTGTGACCCTGGGCAAGCCACTTAACTCCATTGCTTAGCCCTTACTGCTCTTCTGCCTTGGAACCAATATTTAGTATTGATTCTAAGATAGGAGGTAAGGATTTTTTAAAAATTACTAAAATTGGAAATGAGAGGAATGTTATGGAGTTAGGTAGTAGTAGTAGCAGTAGTAATAGCAGTAGTAGTAGTAGTAGTATTTGTTGTTGTTGTTGTTAAGAAAGCTAATTTATGAAGCTGGTTTGACCTGTTCACTACTTATCATTATTTATCATTCTTTATAGTCTTCTGGCAGTGTGGACACACCCAACACTGTTGTGTGATTCTGATTAGTTGGACCACTCAGATTTTTTTTTTTAAGTTATCATCTTGGACTTCATTAAAAGCAGCAGTTTCTAGGAATAGGGAGATAATTGTCTCTGTTCTCATGAAGTCTCTTCTGGAATATTAATAATATTCAGTTCTGGGTACCATAGTTTCAGAAGGAAATTGATCAGCTCAATAGCATAGACCAGTGGTTCCCAAACTTTTTTGGCCTGCTGCCCCCTTTCCAGAAAAAATATTACTTAGCTCCCTGGAAATTAATTTTTAAAAAATTTTAATAGCAATTAATAGGAAAGATAAATGCATCTGTGGCCATTACCGCTCCCCTGGATCACTGAAGCACCCACCAGGGGGCGGTAGCGCCCACTTTGGGAATCACTGGTGTAGAGAGAAGGACAATTAGAATGGTAAAGGGCCTTATGGTCATGCTATATGAGGACCAGCTGAAGGAACTGGGCATGGTTATGCTGGAGAAGAGAAGATTCCGGGGAGATATGATGGCTGCATTTAAGTACCTGAAGGAAGGAGCCAAGCATTTAACTGCCTCCTACATGCCAGGCTCTGTGCTCATTGCTTTACAAATACAGGTATCCCTTCTACATCTACATACATGACTTTCCCCATTGCAATTGCAATTTATTGTGGGTCAGCATTTAAACGGGTCAGAAATTAAATGGGAATTTTAAGGGAGTTTTGTGGAAGCCACAGATAACATGTGAAAGCCAGAAGACAATACAGAAAAAGTTTAGAAACTCAGAAATGCATAAAATATGCATATAATATTGTATAATATCAACATATTTTATCTTTTAATAGCATCATTATGCGCAATTTATTTTTTAAAGTTAAATTACAGTTTGAGAAAAGAATACGAAAACTGCCAGATGCTAAAGATAAAAAATATTTACAATGATGTACATAGAGCAGTGATGGGCAACTTTTTGAGCTTGGTGTGTCAAAATTCATCAAAAAACCGAGCATAACTTGGGTAATGTGTCACTGTGAGAAAAAAAACCATAATTTCACAATATTTATAGTTTAACAAAAATGTATAATTGTAATATATAACTATTTAATAAACCAAACAAGGTAAATTAATATAGGTAGAATTGTCATCTATAGTGCACAGTGTCTACACTACACTACAGCAAATTTTTCAACTCAGCATGCGACCCTAGACTTCTCTGTATGTGGCTGCATGTCATCAAAAATGGCTACGTGTGTCAGTGCTAACACACGTGTCATAGGTTTGCCATCACTGACATAGAACCTATAACCAAATACTCAATCCAAAATTTACAACAAAGGTACCATAAACACTCCAAAAAAGAAAAAGAAAAAATTCAGATTTTTTTCTCTGGTACAAAGGGAGTGGAAAACATTTTTATGTGATTTTCCTGATCTTTGGGGTATCACACCCCTGATCCCCGAGATGCAGAAGAGAGAGCTGTGTTACCTTATTCGATCTTCACAGCAATCTCAGAAAGTAGGTACCATTACTATATTTATTTTACAGAGGAGGAATTTTGATCAGACAGAGATTAAATACTTGCCCCACGTCACATAGTTAGTGACTGAAGCTGGATTTGAACTAGGGATTCCCAAATCTAGACTTAGTGCTCTATCGTGCAGCCCAGCTGATTAAAGGGCTGTTCACAGACTTTAAAGGGATATTAACTAGTCCAGAAAGAGAGAACTGGGAACTGTATGTGAGAGTTTCTAAGACATAAATTAAGGCTCAATATCAGGGAAAACTTCCTAATAATTATTACTGTCCAGAATTGAAATGGGCTGACTTGAGAGAAGGTAGATTCTCCATCTTTGGAGGTTTCCAAACAGAAGCTAGATGACCACTCCTCTGATTGATATATATACTGTGATTCCGTGATAATTTAAATATTGTAAAGATTCTTCATTCTTATCTACAGTTTGTTTTTTTCCCTAATATTAGCTAGTTCCACATTATGAAAAGTGAATCTCACCTGATTCTTTGGGGCTATAATATGCCATAAACAAGTGACTCCTGCAGGATAATCACGATCCGGCCAGTTAGGTGTTTTAAAGGAACCTGTAGGTCTTTGTAGTCGTCCTCCACAATATTGATCCCCTATAATTATAAAAATGAAGATTAGAACTAATTAATTTCAAAGGGATAGGCTGTATAGATGAAGTAAAATACATAGTAATGTAAATAACTCTGAATATCCTAAAAGTGGGATCACAAAGTTTAGGCAAGAGGCTGATGCGCCACATTCAATATTTATCACTCTTTATGTACTTCTGGCTGAGTTGCCATACATTATGCCATCTAAAGGGCTGACTAGTCTGATCACTCAAGATCATCAAAGAAGGCTGCCATTAAAAAAAAACAAAAAACTGGCTTGACTCTCTATCTGACTGACTTTGTCACTGTCCCATCCTTTTGTTCATGTAAGACTTCGACTCACAAAAAGCCCAGTGAGAGCTCTAAAACATCTAGAGACCAAACAGAAAAGAGGAGGAGTTATTATCATGGCAAAACTTCCAAGTGTGTGAATCAAAGCAGGAATTAGCAAGTTTACATGCTATTCATTAACTGACGACAGGATATGTTGAACAGTTAAGAGAGTTTTGACAGACTTACTTATTTTGAGGCTATTCTTTAATTAATTTCATTTTGTGATGATGATTTGTGCTAGTTGGCCAGATTCTCAAAAAGGCTTCATTTTTCTTATTTTTTTTCAGATTATATGTTGATACAATTTTCAGTCATCATGTTCTGACATCTTACAATCCATGTTCTCTCCTTTTTCCTTATTTTTTTTCAAAAGAAGGAAGGAGAGAAAAAAGACATCTGCTTATTGGGAGAAATTTTAATTAAAAAAAAAAGGTAAATAAAAGAAGCATTATTTTCTCCAGGCAGAGAGGTGGTAAAGTTCTCTTTGCCTGGAGTCAGGAAGATGTAGCTTCAAACCTGATCTCATACACTTACTAGTTGTGTGACCTTGGGCAAGTCACTTAACCTCTATCTAGGTTTTCTTATCTGCAAAATGAAGATAATAACAGCACCTAATTCCCAAGGTTGTTGTGAAGATCTTAATAATTGTAAAGCACTTAGCACAGTGCCTGACACATTGCAAACATTATATAAATATTAGATAATATGATTATTATAAGATATATCACACAGGGTAGAGAGAGTACCTAACCTCTCTTCATACTAGTTAGCATTTCTATAGCTTTACAAATATTACCTCATCAGACTAAATAACCCTGGGAGAGAGGTGCTATTATCATCTCCATTTTATATACAGAGAAGGAAATTTTACAGAAAAGGAAACTGAAACAGACAGAATTTAAGTGACCTGCCCAAGATCCCACAGCTAGGAAGCATCTGAGACCAGGTTTGAGCTCAGACATTCCTGACACCAGGTCCAGAACTCTATCCACTATATCATCTGTCTGCCTTTAGAAAATGATATTTCTTGCATTTACTTTTTCAGAATTTATTATTTTTTCCTAATGGACAGAAATATGTTTTCATCCCTTCCTTTCCTCCCCCTGGAAAAAGAAGAGAAAGTAATCCCTTTTGAAAATCTGGCCAAGTAGTACCATTTATTTCATTATCAAATCAAACTAATTGAAAATAACCCCATCTAAAAGTAAATAAGCCTACCAAAATTCTCTTAGAAGTTCAGCATGTGGAACACTGTTGTATGATAAGAAATGACAAGGAGGATGGTTTCAGAAAAATCTGGGAAAATTTATGTGAACTGATACAAAGTTAAGTGAACAGAAGCAGGAGACCATTGTACACAGGAACAACAATATTGTGATGATGATCAATTGTGAAATAGAAAATTACTCTGAGTGATACAATGATCCAAAACAATTTAGGACTTTTGATGAAAATTATCACTCACCTCCAGAGAGAAATTTGATGAATTCTGAGTAGAAACAAGAATAATTTTCTCACTTAAACATTTTTTTCGCTTTTTTTTTTTTGGTGATGACTAATATAGAAATGTAGTTTGCATGATTTCACATGTATAATGGATATCATAAAACTTACCTCCTTAGTGGGTATGGCAGGGGAGGGATGAAGGGAAGGGGAAAATTTCAAACTTAAATATGTTTATAAGATAAAAAATAATACAAAATTTAAAAGTTGTTAAGAATATGTTATTATCTATTAACAAATTGTATGCAAACGTACTAATTCCTGCTGTGGTCCACAGTCATGAATGCTTTGTTCTGCTAATAAATACTGCTCTTTAAAAAGCATTCTTTTATTTAAAAGAAAAAGAAGTATCTCAAACTACCAACTCTCCACAGTTTCCTCATAGTCCCTGGTCCATTTTCTTCCAAAGGATAACAAGTGATTCAGCTGAGCTGCAACATTCTCCCAGAAATGATCTCAAGCGTTTGCTTTCCGAGCTTTTGAAATCTCTTCACAGTGAAAAATCACTGCTTGAGTAGCGGTCTGCTATACAAGGCAAAGATACAAGACTACCAGAGGACCAGTGCTGGACTAATACTTCCCAAAGGATGAAGAAGTGACTTCTAGGTTTCAGTGGTGGAAAATACCTCTTTCATTTGGTTCCGCTGCAGAAAACATAGCAATAAAGCCATTCCCCGCTGTGTTAGCATCCGAAATCATCTGCACCAGCATCTTATTGCTATTGGACACGAGGGCTCCTGGCCTGAAAGTCCCACAGAAGCGACCAATGCGTTGCCCATTGGTGTGGCCATTGTACACATCCACAAAGTCATAGCGACACAAGTTATCACTTTCTAGGTCTAGGAATCGGAAGTAAAGAACAACGACTTTCCCTTCGGGTACCTGTGGAGAGAAGAGAATTGTCAAGCGCACGATCTCCCAAGAGAATAAGGACCATGACTGTGCTTTTCCTAGAGGGTGAGTTTTAAGTGAAGGAGCAGTTTCTCCCCATCCTTAACCTGAAGGAGTACAACAGATGAAGATGTCTTTGTGCCAGCAACTGCGTTAGGAACTGGGGGGTTCAACTAAAAAAAGGGAACAGACCCTGCTCTGAAGGAACTTACCTAGGGGGGAAACAACAGGTTCTCAGATAAGTAAATACAAAGCAATTTTTGGGGAGGAGGTATGGGGGAGAATCAGTAAAGCCCTTTTGAAGGAGGTAGTACTTGAGTTGAGCTTTGAAGGGATTCCAAAAGGTACAAGTGAGAAGGGAAAGCATTCCAGGCTTGAGAGTGGAAGGTAGCCTGTGCAAAGGCAAGGAGGTGGTAGATACACATGTGCATGGATGAACAAGTTGGCCAGTTTGGCTGGAATATAAAGGATTAAAAGAGAAGGAAGCAAAATTGATAATAGCTTTCTCATTGCTAAGAAAATCTAAGCACTTCACTGACAAACATTTCCACATTCCCTAAAGTAGAAAACTCTTCCTCAGGGGTCTTTCTGAAGAAAGTAGCTGGAAAAAATTAATTGATGATTCACAGTTTAAGTGAATAGCTTCTGATTAGACTTCAGCATCCAAGTGCACCTGCAAAGATATCTTGTGAAAGGTTGAGTCAAGTGCTCAACAAACAACTGGCTATTAAAGATATTTTATCTTCATTTCATTTTGAAAGAGAGAAAAGGAAAACCCCTACATTTAATAATAGTTTCCATTTTCAAAGCACTAATAGGTTAGCCAATGCTTTCACAGATATTATTTCATAGAAGCCTCCCAAAGAATCTTGTAAGTGGTGCAAGTATCTCCATTTTGCAGATGAGAAAATTGAGGTCATAGTAGTGCCAACCAAAAGGTGATGGAACCAGGACCCTCCCTGCCCCAGGCTTTCTGACTTTGAGGCTTGTACTATTTCTCTAGCATCCTGTTACCTCAAGACTGTACTTACAGATGACAAAACAAGGGGGACATCTGACAGTTATCCAGTTAATTTGGCCAAAATGAGATTTCAGATCAAAGCAAATCCATTGTGGGACCTGAATTATTTAGATGAGCTGTCCACAGTGTTCAGTTACCAAATCATGGTTGAAGTGACTTTTTTCTGAGTTTCATTTCAGAAAGTGAAACTCTTGTAATCTTGTAATAATGAAACCCAGGGCAAATGCCTTCTTTCTATATCTTTCCCCATGTCCTTTTCCCTTTGATTTGTCATTCAAAGGATTCTCTCTGTTCTTCCCTCATGTGAAAAATTGATTATTAGCGCTCAATATGATCTTTTTGATCTAAAGAAACCTGCAAAGTTCTTATTTCCATCTGAGTTTATTTCACCTTTTAAATTCCGCTTTCAAATCACTAATTAAGAAAGGAACCTCAGTCAGCTTTAAGTTGATTCATTTTTGCTACCTGTTAGCCAGATGGGGTCCCCATTGAGTAAAGTAAAAACTTTTCTCTCCAAAGAAAATCTTTGTTTCACATTACATATGCCTTTTAGTTCAGGGTGTGAGATGCTCTAGAAAGAAGTCAAGTTCAGTTCTCCACTTGCAAATAGGTCACAAAATTTTATTGTCCATTAAATAATGCATACAATTAAGATGAGTGAATTTGCTTCACTATCTCCTTTGTTAGGAAAGTTCTTTTGAAGATACATTTGACTGTAAATGAATATGGCTGAGGAAAAAGCATTATGTAGATAGACTCCCTTCCTCTGCAAAAGAAATCCATCACAACCAATGTGGTTTACATTTGCCCAAGATCATAAGAATTCATTATACTTAATCGTTACAACTGACTCCATCTCCCAGTCTTTGTGTTGTTCCCCATGGCTGGAATATAGCGCCACCCCTTCTCACCTCTGCTTCATAGAATCCCTCTCTTCTTTCAAGATGCAACTCAAGCAATACTTTCTCCAGGAAACCTTTCCTGATGCTTCCAAATACTTAATGCCCTCCTGTCCAAACTATCTTGTATTTATTTTGCACTTAATTCTGGATAGATTTAAGGATATACACGTTGACATCATGAATCTCCTAATAGAACTTATTTTTTTTAATCTTTATTTTATTCCAATAACAAATTTCAACATAAGTTTTCCAAAGTTAAGTGATTCATGTTGCCTCCCTCCCACCTCCCAGAGCTGACAAGCAATTCTACCAGGTTATACATATATTACCCGATTCCTGGGGGCACGGATTGTCTTTATACTCTCAGTACCTACCAGTGCCAGGGACATGTTTGCTGATTCATTAATCTCTCTAAAATCTTTATGAGAATGATCTATGCATATATTTATGCTTGCAGCCTTCTTGAAAGTCTGAGAAGGGAAGAAGCAGGCTTTCACAGATAATTTTCTACCATGTACTACATTTAAGATCCTGTTTTATTTGTTGCTTTTGTTTTATCAAAAAGTATTTCAGGGGCAGCTGGGTAGCTCAGTGGATTGAGAGCCAGGCCTAGAGACGGGAGGTCCTAGGTTCAAATCTGGCCTCAGACACTTCCCAGCTGTGTGACCCTGGGCAAGTCACTTGACCCCCATTGTCTAGCCCTTACCACTCTTCTGCCTTGGAGCCAATACACAGTATTGACTCCAAGACGGAAGGTAAGGGTTAAAAAAAAAAAAAAAGTATTTCAGAGTGTAGTATAAAGCTGAGAAGTATCAATAAAAGATATACAAGATGACCCAGAAGTTTTAAGCTTTTATAGTATATTAATATAAGCCTTCACTTAAAGCTTAAATAAATATATAATTAAAGCTTTAAGTCCTGGCCTCAGATACTTCATAGCTGTCACTTAACCTCATTTGCCTAGCTCTTGCCCTTTTTTTTTTTTTTTTGCCTTAGAGTTGTTACAATGCAGAAAAGAAGGGATAAAAAAAAAAGCTTAAAATTGAGTTATTTAAGCTTTTATTTTTGGCTTGAATAAATGATCTATTAAAGTTTAAAACTGCACTAAGACTTTTGGGATAATCTGCATGTCTTTTAAATAGGGTTACTATATAAGCTTATATATTTAAATACCAGTAAATAAATATAGGTAAGCACCTGCATATATTTAAATATATCAAAACATGACAAACATATTAAATAAATACATTTAAGGCATAACTTAAATACATTTTTGAAGTGTAAAACTGTGCTAAGACTTTGGGAACACCCTCTTTATCAGTGCATGCATATGCATACACTTTGGCTCAAAAGAACAAAATGTACCCTTAAATAAGAGGTCTCTCATGTATATTTTAAGATTATCCATGACAGATGCAACTGTCATGTACAACAACTTTGTACAATGATCTTCTGTGTATTAACATCAAGAGAGGCAAAAATGTGATATGTATCTGGCCCAATAAAAGGTCCTTACAATTCCACCCAATTGGGGGAGGTAGGGAAGGGAACTAAAATCATGGAGGGTGCCCTATACAAATTCTAAATTGTTAGGTTTCTCAATGCTCCCCCAGGCAATCTTCTTCTAGAACAGAAACCTGGGTACAAACTTAATGATTCAGATAGAACATATGCTTTGGATATGCTCTAGTACACACTAGAACTAGCAGGTTGGGTCCCTAGAGATGAATTTTCGTGTTCTTATAAAACCCTCAAATTAATCTTGATGGGCTGGGGGTGATGGTTTTCTAATTCATAGGTTATGAGCCCCCATCAGCGTGTTTGCTCCTGTGATTGTTAGCTGATATCAATTGGTCAGCCAGATCCAATTAGCTTTTTGTAAGGGTTATTTACTAAGGTGGTATAATATAAAATAATAGGATAAAGTATATATCTTATAGCATGTAAGAATAATTTATTCAAAACATACACCAAAAAGTATGGGGCATGTTCTTTCTCTGGTTCATACAGATTTTAGGGAGACATGGGCTCAAGCTTTGTAAGCACATGTGGCAAAGGAATAACTCACAGTTGTTGGGAGTATTTTTTCCCCCTTTGGAAGATCCCTGTGAAGTTCTTTCTAAGTATGTTTTTGGCTTCTCAATGCAGACACTCTCATCAATCATTGCTGTTCCAAGGACACTGCATGAAACAGTATAGATCCTCAGGTGTTCCAAATTCACAAGGTTTTCCTCTTATCAAGGAGGAAACTGAAGCTTTACTCTTCTCCACTAAGCCATTCATTCTCTCAGTGGCTTGTTGCTCTGAGAGATTCCTTTCCCGAGTTCTGAAATTATCTGAAGTATTTCACAAAAACCTCACAATATGTGAAAGAATTTCTCCAGATGTTCTTTTCACTTATTTGTATTTCCTCCAGGCCACCCTCACTGCCTCCACTGTCCTCTCACTATTCTCATGCCACTTAGGTATCAGCTGTCCTACAGAAGTCTTCTCTGGTTCCTTGCTGTTCCATTTGTAGCTTACCTGGCCAGCCTCCAAACCAGTAAATGACATGTACCCACTGTCTCTCCCATGTATATACTTCCTTTTTCTTTTAATATAAAATCAACATTCATTAACAAATACAACTATTGAAGCCACATGTAGAAAAAGATTCCGCATAAAACTAAGCTGTGTTATTTACAGTTTGGGTCTTTAGTTAGGTATATATTCACGTCTTTTCATTGAGTTCTCTTTTGAACTATTTTTCTGGATTTTGTTTTTGATATTGCTATTTACTTAGTCATAAACACTACAAATATGGTTATTTGGGGTCTGCTTTCTTCACTCGGTATCATTTCAGGAATCCTCTTTTATTTCCTTGTCTATTTAACGTTTATCATTTCTTACGGCAATCACATGCCAATGTGGTCATACGCTACATTCTGTTTTGCTGTTCACCAGTTTTTGGACACATGGATTATTTCCATTTTTTTTTAAAGAAATAGGCCATCTGTCCCTGTTAATATTCTCAGGGTATCTTCCTCCTTGTAGGATCACTGGGTCAAAGGGGATAAACAATTTTGCAGCTCTTACTGTATAATGTCATTTTGCTTTTTGGAAAGATTGCACCAATTCACTGCCCATTAGTAGTAGTATAAAAATGTGCTCATTTTTCTTCAATCCTGCTCTAGTTGCTCTTTGGCTTCCCTAAAATATGACTCCCTTTCCCTCCCCTGTTGGCCGAGAAGGTGCTGGCCTGAAAGGATAGAGGGAGTTTCCTCACTTAGAAGTTCCCGATACAAATAAAATTACAGACCCAGTCCCTATTGCTAAATAAAAGTTATGAAATGGGGAAAAAATCCAAAGTAAATGGAAATAAATTGCCTGTGACATAAACACTTGAAGATCTAAGTGAATGAAGTATATTTATTTCCCAGATTGTTATAACACTTGAATAGGCAAACCACAGCATGGGGGAAAGAGAAATAGATTTTGAGTCAAAGGGGTCTGGGTTCAAATTCCACTTGATGTATGATTTTGGGCAAGTCACTTAACCTTTCTGAGTTCTGGCTCCTCAGTACATCGAGGGGTTTGTATTAGATGACCTCTGAGGTCCCTACCAACTCTGTGTCTGCGATGATCAATCAAACAATAAGCATCTAGTAAGTGCCTACTATGTGCCAGGTACTGGCTTTACATAGAAAGCTTTCAAAGACCTTATATTCCTTCTAATAAATTAGATCATATATACATACAAATGTACAGGGTCTCAGACACATAATATACAACACAAACTTATACACATTTTTAATCAGATACTGAAACTGGTTGATGGGTTTGTTCCGGAATTGAATAGGAAGAGATTAGATTACATCAGATTTGGGAAGTCATGTATTCTTCCATGATCTCAGGCTTTTCACTAAGGCAAAAGCCCATATTTTCCTTTAGTGACTCTTCTATGTGACTTTAACTTATAGACAACCAAAAATGAAAATCACAAAAAACCCTAAGAGCAATGGACCTACTGAGAGTAGATGTAAGTTGACTCTGTCATATTACCAGTAATGTTTTATGCATGTTCAAAAAGTACTTAACAAAGCTAGTGTCAAGGACATTTATAATGAGAAGAGCAGGTAGCAATTACTTTGCAAGATTCTTTGCGGAGGTAGGGGATTGTTAATAGAGAAAATTGCCAAACTCTGCACAATTCGTTTTTTATATGTTGGGTAGTCTTGCTGAGCTTTCAAAAATTCCTTTTTAAAATTCACGCTTATAAGAGATGGTTCTATGGGAGTGAGGAAAGAGAGAAGAAATAATGGGAAACAGGCAATATCAAAACAGAAGTTATCAATAAATTGCATTTTTTTAAAAAGAACAGGGGAGAATAAATAAAAAAAAAAGAATGAGGGACAATAAATAATAAATCCTGTTAGCTCATTGGATAGAGAGCCAGGCCTAGAGATGGGAGTCCTGGGTTCAAATATAACTTCAGACACTTCCTAGCTGTGTGACCCCAGGAAAGTTCTTTATCCCCATTTGCCTTCTATCTCAGAGTTGTTACTAGGAGAAAGTAAGGGATTAAAAAATTGGGGACAATAGACATCTGGGGGGGTCACAATGACATTTAAAAATATTAAAAGGAGTAGATGAAGGCTTCCAGGGTATTGGGCAGAGTTTCAATGGAGGATTTATGGAAGGGCATGGACATTAGTTTCATAGAATGGGGTGAGGGTGGATGAATTGTCATCTGCATCAGTGAAGGAGTAACCATGTCAGTGAAGTTATGGATTAAAGCATAAAGTATAAGTTTTAAGGGTCAGCTCATGCTATTAGCAAAAACTGTTTTAATAGAGGGGTCATGCTTAGATTTGCCCTTCCGCCTGGATTATACAGAGCATACACAGATATTTCTCATGTGGCTCTAATGCAACACACAGAACTCTGGGGAGCCTGTTTCTGTCCATGTGTGAATAAGGGTCATTATATTGTCCTGTGATGAAATATCTAATTGACTGAAGGGATAGAAGAACTGATGACTTAATGTTTGCTGCATTAGGACTGAATGGGTATACAAAAGGAGAATCCACCCCTAAATTGCTCTATTTCCACAAGGGAGTGAAAAGGGCTATTTTGAACTGCCTCCTGGAAAGCCAGGCAGGAGAATGCCTCCTCTGTTTTCACCAGAACAGGTACTGAGCACGTGGCTACTGCTGTCTCATTCTGTTCATTTTTTCCTGATATTAGGCCAATGGGAATTCTGAGACGGGAGTGCCTAAGTGAACTGGTGGGTTTATGAGATCCAGAAGTCTGTGGGCAATTGGAGCTGAATGGAAAAAGAAACAATGTCCACCAGAGGTAATCAATGGCAGTGAGACTGACTGCACCAGAAAGAGATACTCTGAGGATTCATTGAGCACTAACATGAATAATCCTATATGCAGAAAGATAGCTACCTGAGAAAGGAAGAAAGCTCAAGGATGGTGACTTTTTGCATGAGATAAGAATGTCAGTGATGGCCTCAAAAAAGAACTGCCAAACCATAAAGCAACAAGAGTTGGGAGTTACTCTTACCGTACATATATTCTTTTTTAAAAATTTTATTCAAATATACTTTATTTTCCCCATCACATGTTAAATCGTTAAATTCTGAACATAAGCTTTCTGAAATCATAAGATTCAAATCTCTCCCTCTTTCCCTTCCCTCCCCCATTTCGGAGAGACGGTAAGCATTTGATCTGGATTATACATTTATTATTATGTACAACATACTTCCATATTGGACGTTGTCATAAGAGAATGCTCATATAAAACCAAAACCCCCAAATAAAACTGTAAATAAACTAATGTGGAAGATAGTATGCTTTGTTCTGCATCTGAGTCTAACAGTTCTTTCTCTGGAGATGGATATCATTCTTTGTCAAAAGTCCTTCACAATTGTCCTGGATCATTATATTGCTAAAAGTAACTATGTCATTCAGAGTTGATCATTGCACAATATTGTTGTTACTGGATACAATGTTCTTCTAGTTCTACTTATTTTACTCTGCATCAGTTCATGCAAAATCTTTCCTGCTTTTTCTGAAATCATCCTGTTTATCCTTTCTTATAGCACAATGTATTCTGTAACCAACATACCACAATTTGTTCAGTCATTCACCAATTAATGGATACCCCCTCAATTTCCAATTCTTTGCCACCGCAAAAAGCACTGCTATAAGTATTTTTTGTACACGTAGTCCTTTCTTCTTTTTTTATGTTCTCTTTGGTATATAGACCTAGTAGTGGTATTACAAGATCAAAGAATTTATATTCTTTTATAGCTCTTTGGGCATAATTTTAAATTGCCCTCCAGAATGGTTGGACTAGTTTGCAACTCTACTAACCATGCATTCATGTCCCAATTTTGCTGCATCCCTTCCAACATTTATCACTTTACTGTCATATTGGCCAATCTGATAGGTGGTGGTGGTATCTCAGAGTTGTTTTAATTTGCATTTCTCTAATCAAGAGTGATTTAGAACATTTTTCCATATGATAATTGATAATTTTGATATTTTCATCTGAAAATTGCTTGTTCATATCTTCTGATCACTTGTCAAATGGGGGAATGACTTACATTTTTAAAATTTATCTTAGTTCTCTACAAGTTTGAGGAATTAGACCTTCATCTGAGAAATCTATTTTTAAAAATTTTCCCTAGTTTGTTGTTTCCCTTCCAATCTTGGGACCATTGGTTTTGTTTGTACAGAAGATTTTTAATCTAATATAAACAAAATTATTCATTTTACATCTTATAATGCTTTCTATCTCTTGCTTGGTCATAAATTCTTCCCTTCTCCATATATCTTCCAGGTAAACTATTTTATATTCCCCTAATTTACTTACAGCATTACTCTTTATATCTAAATCATATTCCCATTTTGATATATCTTGGTATAGGGTGTGAGATAATGGTCTATATTGAGTTTCTGCCAGCCTATATTCTTTATATGTTCCTCACTAACATTGTACTGTAAATTTATGGCTATTTTTTCAATGGCTCTTGTGTATATTTGTGGTAGAGTATGTTTCAGACTTCTGGAGGAAATTTTTTAAAGCCAACTCTTCTTACCATACCAAGAAGAAGTCGTTTTTATTATATTTTGTTATTATGCCAGGGAGAGTGTTTTTTTTAATCAACTGTTTTTGCTATAGTACCTTGATAAATAATTTTGCTTTAAAATAAAAGCTAATAGAAATTACTGTCTAATAATCTATGGGAAACATGCTGGTGGGGGCTTGTGAATGATAGTACTAGAACATGGTTACCTCTTGTACCCTGAAAGAGTAGTAGCAGCCACTCTTTGGGGACCTCTCTGGGGACCTGGCCTGACAACAGAACAGGGGTAGGGAAAATGGCTCCAGGAGATGCTATACTGCAATAGCAGTTATCACCAGGACATGGATCCTCTGCAGGGAATTAGACTGAACTCACTAGCTCCTTTCCACAAACCATTCAATAGGTATTAGATAACAAAATCTCTTAATTTCTAATGAGTTGTACCTAGTTTGAAAGCAGATAAAAAAAAGGGTTCTCTCTGGCTAAGCCATTATTTATCAAAGATAAAAGAAATATTTTCTGAAAATAGTTGATTTTATACCTGTGACAAATTATAATCCTAATACTTATTGAAGAAACACAGTTAAGAAGATATTATTTGGGAATTATGCAACCCTGAATGTTTTCGCTCTGTATTTACTAGAGGATTTATTATGCTTCAATAGAGACACAATTCTCTGTTCGTGTTTTCTTCATATTAACAACCAAATCTGTATTTGTGCCAAAGCCTGAGGCTAAAACCTCATCCTCAGCTCACCCCATGGTGACTAGTGTTTAGCTGTTGTCACATGTAAAGTGCCAAATCACTCAACACTGGGATTCATGCCAGGAGAAGTAAACGACTACTTTCTGAGCCCACACTGAATTTTTAGGTTCATGGGATCATGTGGGCATAATTCAAATGTGATTTTTCCAGTTTATTTTCTTTTAAGGAGTGTTTTCCTGTGGGAACAGCAAACCTGAAGGTCCCATTGATTATATTTGCTGCTTGATGAGTAAATAGATCATTTTCTCAACAGAGTGCAAAGAATCACAGAATCTCAGAGATGCCAGGGCCATCTAGGATAGACTTTTAAACGTTCAAAAAGTACTTAACATATGTTATCTATTTGAGACTACCTTGTAGGGTAGCGCTATTATTGCCTTATTTTATAGTTGAGGAAACTGAGGTTGAGATGGTTGGAGGAACTTGCCCATGGTCACACAACTAAGTAAGAAGGATTTCTTCTTAAACTTGGGATTTGAGCTGTAAAATGAGCTGAAGAAGGAAATGGCAAACCACTTTGCCCCCAAAACTCCAATGGAATCATGAAGATGTATTGATTGAACCACCTAGCCGCCCATGTCATGCTACTTCCATTTGTGCAAGTTGACTTTTTGAACCTATATGAAACTTTGCATTTAATTTCTATTTAATTTTATTATATTAGATTTAGCCCATGTAGATTCTTGAGACTTCTTTGGATCTCTGCTCTAACATCCAAGGTGTTTTAACTTTACCTCTTGGCTTTGTGTCATCTGCATATTAGATAAACATGACGGAGTATGAGTGATTTAGGCAGCACAGAATCAGGTCCAGGCTCCTGGACTTCACTGATGTCATCCCATAAAGCACAGACCCTGAATCTCTAGGCAGTTCTAGGAAGAGGGCCAGTATTTGATTCTAGTTCCAGTTGAGTTACTTGCCTTTTGAGAATGTAAGAGAGGGCAGAAGGAGGAGAGGAAAGGCGCTAAGGTTAAGCATTATTACCAGGCTGAGCTGAAGGGAGAAAGAGCCTTCACCCTCACTCCTTAAGCATTGGCAAAAGTACACAAATCTCTACTTTGGCTCTATTGCACCAACAAAAGGGTCTATACTATAGGGAGGATGACTTCAAACTACAGAGTCAGAGGGCCTGGGTTCAAATCACAGCTCTGAGACTTTGCATCTGTGTAATTCTGGCCAAGTTTCTTGACCTGATCTTGAATTCAATAAAAGATTATAAAATGAGGGTGGTGGTGGTGATTTAAGGACTTCTAAGAGTCCTTCAGTTCTGATACTCTGACCTCTCTTGGCTTGTGTCTTGTGCCAATTTCTTCCCTTCAACTCCCCACCAGTGTTGCTACTTTGATTTAATTCCTGACTATTCTTTGATTCCTGGATATATTCTTTCTTGTCTTGCTGATTCATTGCTTCACAGAATGCTGGAAATAGAAGGGCCCTTAGGGGTCATATAGTCCTGGATCAGTCTCTATTTTGGAGTCATGGACCTCTTTAGCCATCTGGTGAAGCCAATGCAGCTCTTCTCAGAATCATGTGCTTTGATACATAAAACAAAATACATAGGATTATAAAGAAAGCCAAGATTTAGTAAAAATAAAGATATAATTTTTCCCTATGCAAGTACATGGGTCCCCTAAAATCTAACAAAGTCTTCCATAGACCCTAGATTAGGAACCTCTGGGTCAGTATAACTCCATCATTTTATTAATGATTTGTCCAAAGTTTCACCAGGTAGTCAGTGTTGAAGCTGGTATTTAAACACAGGTCTAATGTAGATATAATGGGAGATATAAGAAAATTAAAAGAACAAGGAATATATTACCTATCAGATCTATGGATAGAAAAGGAATTTATGAATCAACAAGAGATGGAGAGCATTGTGAAATGTAAAATGGCTAATTTTGAGTATATTAAATTGAAAAGTTTTTGTACAAATAAAACGAATGTTGTCAAGATTAGAATAAAAGAAGAAAATTGGGGAAAAATTTCCAGATCAGCCTCTCAGATAGAGGTTTCATATCTAAATTATATAGAAAACTTTAATTTATAAGATTATATATAAGAAATTATATCAAATTTGTAAGAATAAAAGCCATCCTCCATTAACAAATTGGCAAAAAATATGAACAGTTTTCAGGTAAAGAAATAAAAACCATATATAGTTACATGAAAAAATGCTCTAAGTCATTACTGATTAGAGAAATGCAAAACAAAACAATTCTGAGATACCATTTCACATGCATCAGATTGACTAAAATGACAAAAGGGCAAAATGACAAGTGTTGGAGGGGATGTGGGAAAATGGGGACATTGATCCACTATTGGTGGAGCTGTGAACTGATCCAACTATTTTAGAAAGAAATTTGGAATTATACCCAGAGAGTTATAAAACTGTGTATATCTGGAGACCCAGCAATAAAATGGCTAGGTCTATTTCCCAAGAAGATCAGTGACAAAAGAAGAGAGCCTAAATATTCTAAAATATTTATAGCAGCTCTCTTTGTGGTGGTAAAGAATTGGAAATTAAAGAGATGTCCATCAATCTAGGAATGGCTGAACAAGTTGTGGAATATAATCATGAAGGAATACTATTTAACCATAAGAAATGATGAACAGACTAATTTTTTAAAAAACTTGGAAAGAAAGGTAGAAACAAGAGAACATCATATGCAGAAACAGATATAATACTTGAAGAATCAATTGTGAATGTTACCTCCAGAAAGTGAAAAAAGGTGGAAATATGAAAGGTATAATTTGTATGTACATGGCTACTCCTGGATGATGCCTTCCATGATATGGGGATGTGAGGGAGGGGCTGGGACACTTGTGGATAACTTCTATTAATTACAATTTTAAAAATATTTTTAAAAACCAACACAAGTCTTAAGACTTGAAGTTCAGTGCTTTTTCTCTCCCATAAGATGCTTTTTCTCTTCAGTTCCTTTGCTCTACTCTTTGAAAACACACCTATAGAAGCCGACTGATATTTATAGACTATAATTTTCTTATCTCTAAGTGGTTTTCTTCAGCTGCATATTGTACAGAAGTTGGCATTCCACCCAGCTATGGACCCATGTGTTCCAAAACTCTCCTTAGCTTTCGCCACTGAAATTCTAAGTTCTAATCCTATTTGATTTGATCATCATCAAACTGTTGGTGCTAGCAGGAAGATATATAAAGGACCCGCACTAATGAAAAGTACTATTTCTCAATCAATTAGCTAACATTTATTATGTACCTGCTATGTGCCAGACATAACGCTAAGTGGAGATACAGAAGAGACGAGACAGTCCCTGCCCCTCGAGGAGCTCTAGAAGGTTGCACTTGAGCACTTTTGTTGGAACTGGGCATGCATGCTATGGTTCCATAGGGGAGGGGTGTATGCTCTGGACTTTTGATGAAGCACATGTGGGACACTCCTTGTTGATCTTTGTTTATCCTCATGACTGGAGGCTGTGCAAAAAGGATTGGCAACAAAACCAGGAAGTCACCTACAGAAAAGGAATAGCTTCTGGTCTATTTGGGGACTGCTTTTTTGTTGGGGTATGACAACACAAGCTCTCCCTTGGACTACTAGCAAGACATTTAAGTGGATCTGTTCTCCCCAACCCTGGTCTTCACTAGCTATTGTAACTAAAAACATATGAAAATGAGAACTTGTGTTTGCCTGGATGAACCTGAGGCTGACCTTCAAGTCCTTGGCTACCTCCTTGACTTAGTGTTTCCTTTCTAAGTACAGATCATTGAACAGGGAGCTTGAGAGTGGACCTCCAGTCCCTGGCTGCTTCAGTTTTCTCTCTGAGTACAGGTCACTGAACAGTGATTGGAAAAAATGGACATTTCCATCCTTGTCACTTCTCAAAAGAAGGTGATGGGGCAGCTGGGTAGCTCAGTAGAGTGAGAGTCAGGCCTAGAGACAGGAGGTCCTAGGTTCAAATCTGGCCTCAGCCACTTCCCAGCTGTGTGACCCTGGGCAAGTCACTTGACCCCCATTGCCCACCCTTACCAATCTTCCACCTATGAGACAATACACTGAAGTACAAGGGTTAAAAAAAAAAATCAAAAGAAGGTGATTACTGTAATAGCTTCTTAAAGGAAAAGAGCACCACTAATAGGAGGGTTCTGAAAACAAAGGGCTAAAACCAAACTCACATACCAGCTTGCCAGTGCATCTAGACTTGCTTCAAAAATCTGAGCCACTGAGTACGGATGGACATGAGGTGAACATGAAATATGTTTGAGAAGGTCTACCTCTTAGGGGACAATAACAGGGGTGAAGGGTTGCTATTACATATTTTAAATATTTGTCAAAGGGCACTTTATGAGCCTTTTGTGTTTTAAGTATTTCCTTTCATGGCAGAAGAAACAAATAGTTGCTTTAGATCTAATATAGGGAGGGCAGGCAAGTGGAAGTGGTTCTAGTCAAATTGAATAGAGGTAGATGCAAACATTGACTGGGTAAAAGTTTTGGTCATTTAGCCAGAAGTATGACTAATGTTTTTTCACTCTTTACTTGGCCTCCTCACCATCTGCCTCTCTGTCCACACCAGAGACCTTGCCTTGGGTAGCCTTCAACTCTGGGACTCTCCTCTCTTTATTGGTCTTTGTCTCTCCCAAAGCCCCATATAACCTATATCAGACCATATACTGCCTTGGGGAGTGGAGGAGAGGGAGAAAATCTGAATCTTAAATGTCAGAAAATAATTGTCAAAAATGATTTCTACATGTTACCAGAACATTTAATTAATTAATAAAATAAAGCCTCAGGAATGTTTTATTTGACTCCTTTTTCAAATACCTCCTTCACAGTGGTTTTCAGCTTCCTCACTGTGACAGAGATAGCATCTTAAGCTACATAAAGAAGAGGGCAGTCACACTCCCTACAGGACCACCAGAAGTGGTCCACATTGCTACCCTGGGCAAAGTCACAGGTGGTTATGCTATGCTATGCTATATTATGCTATATTACATTATGTTATGTTATATTGTATTATGTTATGCTATGTTTTGTTATATTTATGTTATAGTGTTTGTGTCATATTATGTTATAGTGTTATGTTATGCTATGGTTTTATGTTATGTTTTGTCATATTATGATGTTATGCTATATTGTTATGTTATGTTGTATTATGTTATATTATTTTATAGCATGATGATATATTATGTTACAGTATTATATGTTATATTGTTATTTTATGTTACATTGTTATATCATGTTATTTTGTTATATGTTGCTATGTTATGTTATAGTGTTAATGTTATATTATGTTATGTTATAGTGCTATATTACATCATAAAATAACATGTGTTATTTTATAGTGTTATGTTATAGTATTATGTTCTGTTGTTCTGTTATATTATGTTATAGTGTTTTATCATATTATTATACTATATTGTTATCTTATCTTATATTATTTTATAGTGTCATGTTGTGTTATACTATAATGTGATATTATATTGTTATGCTATATTATATTGTGTTGTTATTTTTGTTATATTGTGCTATTTTTATGTTATGTTTATGTTACAGTGTTACGTTGTTATGTTATACTATATTATGTTATAATGTTATGTTTTATTATGTTATGTTATATTACAGTGTTATGTTGTATTATATTGTTATATTATGTTATTTAGCAGTGTTATGCTATGTTATATTGTTATGTTATGTTGTAGTGATATGTTATGTTATGGTGTTATGCTATGTTATATTTTATGTTATGTTACATCACATTCTGGCATGCTATGTTACATCATATTACATTACATCATGTTATACTATATTATGCTATACTATGCTATGTTATGGCTATGCAAAATCTTGCCTGAAACTGAATGTCATTTTAATGAGCTGAGATTTTCCTCTTGCACAAACAAACCTTTTAGAAATAAATGTTTAAATGCTACCATCATAATTTACATGAAAGCCTGAGAAGCCTTATGATTCAACACCTCCCTTCTATGTATTTCAGATCCAACCCAGAGAATTGCATTCCTATACAGATATTGTGCTATATTTCTAAAAAGAAAAGAAAATCAAAGGCTAAATAAGAACTTTACAAACACTCTACCACAATAAATATTCCTTTTAAAGATCTGGTCTACTGCAAAGCTACCCACAGAAGGAAAAAGCTAACAGGTGGATGGACAGAACCAGTCCTTGGTGTATAGAATTTTTTACTTGAGAAATTCATGGAAGACTTTGGTATTATTCAAAAATTATTCAAAATATTCAAAATTCAAATAACAACACTAACTGGCATTCAAGGTTTGCAAAATGCTTTACGTATATTCCCTCATTTGATCCTCACAAGAAGTCTATGAAATGGGGAGCCATTATTAACCTCATTTTACAGATTAAGGAATTTATGCTGAAAAATAGTGACTTGCCCAGGGTCATTGTGTTAGTGAGCATCTGTGGCAGGATCTCAGCTCAAGTCTGGTGCTTTATTTATCCCTTGCCCCACTTAGCTGCCTCTTGTAAAGTTTGTTTCTTTATTTTGATATTCAGAGCACTGGGCAGAAACAATTTATATTGGGAACCCATGAAAAGTCTTTGAGATGATTTGCTTGGAATTAAACAGATTCCCCTGGTCTGTACCCATTCTAAGTCAGCTTCTAGGTACTTTGTGATTATGGAGAATTTGCTTTCCTCCTCCAGGCCTTAGTTTCCTCAAAATGGAAAGCATCATATAAATCCCCAAATTCATACTATAAACATGAACTACTATTGTCATCATCACCATCATCATCTTGGGGAAGGTTTATTTCTGCTAGTGTGAGTGGTCTTCTCTGATTCTCCACCAGAGCTTGGCCACTATTTTCCTTATTGTCAAGCCTGATAAGTAAAATGTTGGTCACGTCTGAGATCCCTATCAATAGGAAAGAAACATTAGAGCCTCTGTAAATACCAATAGTACTGACTGGAAGGATTTATATTTTGAAAGCCATTTTACACTCATTATCTCATTTAATATTCACAATTCAGTAAAGTTGTTATGGTGGTTTTTTTTTAAATCTCAATCTAAAAATTGAGGAAACCAAAGCACAAAGAGTTGTTTTTTATGAGTCTAAGTGGCTGACCTAAGGTGAACAACAGAGTATAGACTAAATTTCAGATCTCTTACCATCTAATCTAGTACTTTTCCTATAATACAATGATGACATGGACCAGTTTTCTCATAGCATCTCTGTGAAATAAATGAGGGACGTCTCATTGGCCTCATTTTACAAGAATGTCAATAAAGTACCAGAAAATGATTCCTACTCTTATTCTTGTGATAATACAAGGCTGGTCAATGCAAGGGATAGAAACCAAAATGTGAGCCTGAGAAGAAACAATTCCTGAAATCCAGAGGAAGGGACCACTTTCCTCTAATAAGAAGGTTTTCAAAAGAGATATATTATAATATTAAAAATGCTTGATTCAGTTATAAAATTTGATTTCCATATTGCCTTCCCTGGAGATGAGCTTAATCCTAGGGTTTCGTATAGTGGCAAAGCTCATTTTAAAGGTTCTAGACCCTGCTCTGCTATTAAATAATTGTGATCTTGGGCAGGTCGAACTTGCTAATCTCAAAAGTTTCTTTTGTTCTGTTCATTTAGAGTTTCTAACTTCTCCATTCTTTGTTTTAGTTAAAAGGTCATTTTTTTTCTCAGTTTGTGGTTAACTGGTTTCCTTTCTAAGTTATAGCCTAAAAAAAACACAAATAAAAAGCCCCAATTTCTCCCGGCCTGAAAATATTCTAATTATAGCTGAACCTACCGTTGTAAGGGCACTGGCAGCTATTCTCACACAGACCTCATCTCTTCGAATTGTTGGAGGATTAATTTTTTGTTTGTTATTTCATCCATGTAGGAAAATGATATAGAAGCTACCTTTACTGATGAAGAATTTATGGGATATGGAGCAGTTTTATAGCTTCATATATATTTAGACACTGAAAAAGACAAAGGACTCATATGTGCTATTTCTTCCCTCCTTCATGAACATAGCATCTTATATTGGGATGGAATGGAATAAATGCTCAAAGTATCCATGTGGTCCAGAGGCTAGTAATGCTCTCCTTGGAAATCAAAGGAAGAAGTTTCCTGGACTTTGTTACATAGACAAGGAAATCTTGATATGACTCTATCCCCCATAGGATCCTTCTAAATTTGCTTTATTACAGTTGACTCTTCTGTGCCAGCATTTGTTCAGTCGTTTCGGTTATATCTGACTCTTCATGACCCCATTTGTGATTTTCTCAGC
This sequence comes from Gracilinanus agilis, assembly GCF_016433145.1. NCBI lineage: Eukaryota > Metazoa > Chordata > Mammalia > Didelphimorphia > Didelphidae > Gracilinanus > Gracilinanus agilis. The sequence goes on from NC_058132.1 coordinate 629,785,644, forward strand.
AAAGATGTTGGAGTGATTTGCCATTTCCTTCTCCAGCTCATTTTACAGATGAGGAAACTGAGGCAAACTGAGTTAAGTGACTTGCCTAGGACCACACAACTAATAAGTATTTGAGGCTAGAGTTGAATTTGGGAATATGAGTCTTTCTGACTTCAGGTCCAACATTCCATCTGCTGCATAAATGAGGCCCAGAAAGACCATTTAAAAGGCATTTTAACACTTCCACAATCTGGTCCCCATCTTCCCTTTCAATCATTTTTCATTCCATTCCTTTTCACATATTCTTCAATCCAGTCAATCAATTAACTTCCTAGCAGTTCCATTGACCCAACATCCCATCTTCTGCCTTTAACCTGACTAGCCCCGTTTCATCTAACATACACCTGCTCCAAGAGCTCCAAAGGCTCTTGGAATCTCAGACTGTTACTTTAAATAAAGTACTGCTCAGGTAGTCTCCTGCATTTGGCCTTTCCCAATTCTCCCCTCCATCTCCTTCCCGCTCAGCCCGCTCCCCAAGTAGTTAATGCTCTCATCCTCTTCAAAGGACTTTTTATTAATTCTGACTATACTTGAATTTACTTATCATGTCCATACCAGTATCCCTCCCTAAAGCATGAGCTTCCCAAGGGCCCCCTGTCTTCTTTCTGCCCTTATACTAACTTCCCCTTCACTCTCCTCCAGCAGAATGCTTTCTGCTTATCAAACACGTTAGCAAATGTTTGATAAATTCAATTGTATTCTCAAGCCAGTGAGTGAAGTGAGTGCATCCCACCTTGCCTCAGAATTTTTTTTCCGAAGCCTTAAAAGAAAAGCATCTTTTAAAAATCCATGGAATTAGAAATGAGAGAAACAAGATCAAATCAACAAGCTACCGAAATAACCCAACCGAGGGGAAACCACAGCAAGTCTCAAAGGCCAGTTTATTTAGCAGGAACCAGACCCAAAACAGACAGTGAATCATTGTGCTCAAGGGTTGTGACCCTGATCTTAAAGGGAAGGCGAGCAGCAAGAGGAATCAAAAATCTGAAAAAGAAGACACTGCTAAGTCAGGAAAGCAAAGAGTCGTACAAAATGTTCTCTGGGCACGGAGACATAATGCATGCATTTTGCTAGTGCTGGTAGTATATAAAGGTCTAACACGACCAGGTCAGCCCTAGTCAAGTGTTGAGAATAAAAAGAGAAGCACACATTGATAGAGAGCTTTGCTAAGGTCTATAAAGCACTTAACGAATGAATGAATGAATCAATCAATCAATCAATCACTTTATTAAGCAATAAATTTATTAAGTGCCACCTATGTTCCAGGCATATCTATGCTAGAAAATAAGAGAGAAAGACAACAATAAAATGGTTCCTACCCTCAAGGTGTCTACATGTAATAAGGAAAGAACTTGTACTAAATACATATGTGCATATGTACATATACATGCATTTGTGCATACATGTATATAATATAGAGGTCTCCCCCAGAACTCAATTGCTACATCTTCCCTCTAGGTTCTAAGGAACCCTAAGGGGTTGAATATATATGTGTGTGTCCGTGTTTTTCTTCTTAATGCTACAGTTCACAAACCCCCACCAGTGTGCTACATCACAGGATTATTAGTCCACATCAATTAGTCAGCTAGATTTAATTAGCTTTTAGATAGGAATATTTACTATGCTTGTATACTTGGTACAAAACATCTCTTTGATCTTGGAGCAATCTCTCTTATCAGTAAATATAGAGTCCAGAGAAAGTGGGCTCAAGCATAGTGGGCACATGTTGCAAAGGAGGTAATTCATAGCTTCTAGAAGTCCTTTTGCTGGGGTCCTCAAAATGTTCCCCTTAGGTATGGTGTAGCTTCATGATCAGCTCCTTAAAGAGCCTTGAATTTGCCTTTCCTCATCTTATCTAGACTGACCTCAGCTCCTCATTTAGACATTGTTCCTAGTCACGGCTGTCCCTTACACGGTGCTTGGAAATCTATAAAGTGTACAAATCCTCAAACACTCCAAAATTTTCAATGGTCATCCTCTGGTCAGAAATTATTCAGAGGAATACAGAGGTTCTACTTCCCTTCCCCTAAATGATTCTCTCTCAAGAGTTTGCCTGAAACTATTCTCTGCTCTAAGCTGCTGGACACTCAAATACCTGGGTTCTAGCTAGCTTGCTACTTTACTCAAAACCCACAAAATGTCTGTTAATTTAATGCAGTGATTCCCAAAGTGGGCACCATCGCCCCCTGGTGGGTGCTGCAGCAATCCAGGATGGTGGTGATGGCCACAGGTGCATTTCTGAGTTCAATAAATAGTTTCATAATTTCAAAGTTCAATGTTTCTAATTTACACCTTTCTTTGCTATATTTTACAAAAAAGGTAGAAATATTAATACATATATCTTCCCTATTAATTGGTATTAAAATTAAAAAAAATTAATTTCCAGGGGGTGCTAAGTAATATTTTTTTCTGGAAATGGGGCGGTAGGCCAAAAAAGTTTGGGAACCACTGGTTTAATGCTTCTAATTGATGGATGCAACAAAAATGTTCTCACCCAATCAATGTGGCAGGGTCAGAGTATTTTCTGAGTTATTTTAAGTAGATTAGGATAATTAATTGATTGGCTCAATCCCTGCACAATGCCTTGTGTACAAAATAAGCTTAATATTTTTTTTGGTGGTTCTCACAAATGAAGGCAGCTCTCTCACAAATGGTGACTAAATAGGATAGCCCTAAAGTCTTAGTACAATTTTAAGTTGTAGTAACTTTAAGCAAATAAGCGTATTAATGCTTAAAATCACGCTCATGCCCAGTACAACAAAAATGGCCACAATCTTGCTGATATCAAGCAACATTTTACCAAATGTTTATTGAGGTCTTAGGGGTCATCCTTTATCTCAAAACCTCCTGAACCTTTTTCATCCCTGACTCATCTCCTCTTACCATAATTAATTCTGAAATGAGTCCTTGTGCTTCAAGAGTCAATAAAAAAAAATAAGAAATGGTTCAACCTTCGATGGGGCCGTTGGCAGGATGAGTCATCACCAAGCAGTGAGCTCTTTGACAGCAGGGGCTGTCTTTGGCAGCTAATAAATGTTCATTGACTAATTGGCCAATGGGGAGAAAATCTAGAACTTTGGTAGACAAAACACCTCGGGAACCCACTCTTCCCCATTAAAAAAAACAACAACACACTAAGTGATTGTGAATAAAACAGTTTGTGACAGGGCTGTTAACCCTTTTCTCCAGACATGAAGGGAAAGGAATCATGTTGAGATCAAAGCTTTTTCATTAAGAAAAATGCTTCCAGTATGTTTTTCACAATAGTACATGTATAACCCAGATTAAATTGCTTACCATCTCTGTGAGGGGGAGGGAAGGGCAGGATTTGGATCTTATAATTTTGGAAAATGTATGTTGAAAATTGTTACTACAAAAAATTGGGGAAATAGCTTTATTATTACAAGTAATTGGGAAAATAACTTTCAATTAAAGGAAGAAAAGGCAAAATGCTTCCAGGGCCACTAGACGGCATGGTGGATAGAATGCCAGGCTTGTAGTCTGGAGAAGCTGGGTTCAAATCTAGTCTCAGACAATTTATAGCTGTGTGACCCTGGGTAAGTCACTTAACCCCAAATTGCTGACCTTCTTTTGTTCCTAAGACAGAAAGTAAAAGTTTAAAAAAAATGCTTCCTAGCATAAATGAAGAATCCAAGTTATTTTTTTCTCTTTCAAGACTATTGCAAGCAAACTTAATTTGCAAGATTTAAAAAAGAAACAACAACACATATATGAGGAAATCAAAGCCTTCTCCAGGAGATAAAATGTAAGGAAATAAACTCTCCACAAGGCAAAAGATGATATACACAGGGTGAGTTCTCCAACACACTATAATTTTATCAAATTGCCTACGATCATCACTACTACAAGTGTAATCATTATGTTCAAACAGCTGTAAAACATTCCCCCAAATATCAAATAGAACATAGAGAGTTTAAAATTAAAAGCTGAACAAATTGTCCAACAATAATCAGGATTACCAGAGTGAATAAAGAGAAAAGAGGCATTTGGAACATGGCTAAATGCTAGATGAAATTCTGTCTTTCTTTATTAGGTCAGCTTTCCCTTCTCCCATCTTTATGGCTCTTGTAACTTTTTTGTGTGTGTGAAATCTAAATGAAAATTTTTTTAGGTTTTCATGACTTAATTCAGTGTTCTGTTGGCTTTTCCAAGTGGTGTCATGCCTTAGATATGAGAGAAAAAGGCTATGGACTCAAAACTTGAAATCCTGCCTCTCTGACCCTGAGAGAGAAGGTAGAGGAAGGGAATAAGAATTTGTGTAAAGCCTACTGTAGGAGATGGGGTGGGTGCCCACCAACAATGAATGCACAAACTAAAACCAAATCAAACCAAACCCACCAAGCACCAAACATTCTAATAAGAGAGAAAATTCTGTCAATGACATTCTGTGTCGTATAGGTCTCATAAAACCCATGTTTAGCTGGAGGCAGAACAGAAATTCTGCTTTTAAGTAGATGTGGATAAGAAGGTTTCAGATATCTTTGAGACCATTCAAAGACAACTCATGCTTTCCAGATCTGGGAACTGTTCACCTGGGGGACAAAACCCAGTAGAATAGAATCCTTAATAAGGGTGAAACAAGGATAAAGATGCTTTGAAAAATAATCTTTCTTATTATATAAATAAAGCTTGTAATATTTCCAACTTGGATGAATTAGGAGGTACTTCTAGGCTATCTAGTCTGGCTCTTTATTTTATAGATGGGGAAACCGAGGAATACAGAAGGTAAGTGATAGTCACAGTTAGTGGAAGAGAAGAGTAAATTGTAAAAGTTCTTAGATATAAAGAAAAATGTGTTGAGATCAACTTAAAAAATCCTTACCTTCCATTTAGAATCAATACTAAGTATTGGTTCCAAGGCAGATGAGCAGTAAGAGCTAGGCAATTGGATTTAAGTGACTTGCCCAGGGTCACACAGCTAGGAATTTCTGAGATCTGATTTGAACTCAGGACCTCCAGGCTTGGCTTTCAATTCATTAAGCCACTTAACTGCCTCTAACTTTTTCTGGTAGGTGAAACTATGAACTTTTTATTATTAATTATATTTAGACATTAATCAATTTAATTATTAATTTAATTTTTTGTTTATGGTATAATAATATATGATATATAACTATATATAATAATAAAAACAATTATAAATTTAATTATTAATTAATGCTATGTCTACTAATTATACTTCTTATGTAGCAATTATTAAATATTACTCATTAATTAGTGTATGTTATAGACTGTGAATATATTGCTTATATTTTAATTATGTTTTTTAAATGTCTATTATGATGACAATATCAAACTGCCTGAGGGCAGTGAGGTGGCACAGTGGATAGAGTACTGGGTCTGGAATCAAGAAGATCTGAGTTCAAATCTAATCTGAGACATTTATCAGCTGTGTGACTCTGAGAAGCCATTTATCCCTGTTACCTCAGTTACTACATCTGTAAAATGAGCTGGATTAGGAAATGGCAATTTACTCCAATATCTTTGCCAAGAAAACCCCAAATGGGATCACCAGGAGTTGGACATGATTGGAAAACAACTGAACCACAAACTAAACTGCCTTACTTGTCTGTCTTCTGAATTTCCTTGCACTCTTTTCAGATCATTTGAAATATAAAGAGTGCTTCCAATAACAACAACAACAAAAAACCTCCCCAAAGGAACCCCCCTCTCCCAACAGCTTTCTGTGCTCAGTGGCTTAACTTGAGAATTTTAATGAGCTGTGAATGGATAAGATTAAAATCTAGTACAGCCTAATTGTCTGTAGCAAACAAGTTTTTTAAAAATCCAGAAAAGAAAAATGAGCCTGATTAGTGGTGACTAGCAATACTAAAAAAGACACGACATTCTTTTTCTTTAAACCTAACCACTTGAAAAGATGGTAATAAGAAACTGGGACCAAAAAAACATAACATCATTCCACAAATCAGTTTAAAATGAAGAGGGAATTATATGATGAATTATTACGACATCAGCTAATGTGCCATAAGTCTATCACAAAATCCTATATTTTTTTAAATAAGACCTATTTTTAGACTACTGCAAATTCTTAAGACTTCTAACTTCCTCATTTTTTTAAAGTTATACCTTTTCATTTATTTATTTATTTATTTGTTTGTTTGTTTTATATGAACCCTTACCTTCCGTCTTGGAGTTAATACTGTGTATTTGCTCCAAGACAGAAGAGTGGTAAGGGCTAGGCAATGGGGGTTAAGTGACTTGCCCAGGGTCACACAGCTGGGAAGTGTCTGAGGCCAGATTTGAACCTAGGACCTCCTGTCTCTAGGCCTGGCTCTTATTCCATTGAGCCACCCAGCTGCCCCCTAAAATCCTATATTTTAATAATATATTAACCATGTTCATTTTCTTTTAGAATCTTACTTTTTTTTTAACTGGCTTTGTTCTAAACTCAAAGCAGCCACTGGAAATGATATCAGTTTGGTCAGTAATTGTGAGATCTTCATCAATAGCTATTCCCCCGTCTCCCATGAGAACAGGAGAAGAGGCAGGAAGAATGCCTAAATTTTGTTTCCCAAGTTCCCTTAAAGTTGGATGTTTGGAATTTGTTAATACATTTTCCCTATAGGAATATCGTTGGTGAGGCTTAATTTCCCAGACTAGCCCATAAAAGTCTACCCTATAATGTCCCCCAAGAATTGTACTCATCTCTACTAAAGCCAAGAAAGCAGGTCCCCTGCCTCTATGAAAACAAGTCTAATAAATTTACAGTGTCTGCTATGAAGTGAGTCAAATTCTCCCCTCTCTCTTTTCTCTCCATCTTTGTATTTCCCACAATGTACTATCATAATAACAGCTCTCACTTTTATAGTCTTTAAGGTTTACAAACTGCTGACTTTACAACAGAAGCAGCAGAGCAGTGTCTAGAAAGTCAGTCTTAGAGTCAGTACAATCTGGTTTCAAGAATTATCTTTAGGGGCACCTGGATAACACAGTGGTTAAAGATCTGGAGTCAGGAGGACCTGGATTAAAATGTGACCTCAGACATTTCCTAACTGTATGACCCTGGACAAATCACTTAACCCTGATTGCCTAGACCTTACCACTCTTCTGTCTTAGAATTAATACTAAGAAAGCAGGTAAGGATTAAAAAAAAAAGAAAAGAATGACCTTGAGCCCATGCTGGCTACAAGTTCCTGACAAATCACTTCACATTTCAATGTCCTGGGTGACCTTCCAAGATGAAGTTGAAGAAGACTTGGTCATCTGCATAGTATGAAGTAGTGGATGGAACGTTAACTATGGAACTTGGATTCAAATCCCATTTCAGACACACTCATGATGGGACTTTGGGAAAGTCACTTAAACTCTCTGAGCCTCAATTTACCCATATGAAAAAAAGATGGAATTCTATTAGCTAGTCTCTACAGTCACTTCTAGCCTCAATCCATTATCCCATAATGTTATTTCTTCAAATAAGGGTTTCCTATATCAATGAAATCACAGGTCTCAACCTGTGATGGGTCCTCATATCAACTCTGTGAGGTCAGTATTTCAAGTACTGTTATCTCCATTTTAAAGCTGAGGAAATGAAGGTTCAGGAAATATGGGTGACCTGCCCATTGACACACAACTAGGAGGTGAGTCAGGGATGAGATTCGAAACCAGGTCTTCAGATTCTCAGTTTAGGACTCTTTTCATGACATCTTGATGTCAATTGTACATGGTAGATACACAAAAATTGAATTTCGCCCTATAATGTGCTTCTCTATTCTTAAAAGTTGGAATCTTGGAGTTGTTATCTTTGGTGTTTCCACTTTCCTGGTATTCTTAGTGCACACCACAGAGTAAGTTCTTAAATCCCTATGGACCAATGGACTCTTGCCAAATATTAAATCTACTGCAATATTATAAAAAACAAGTGTCCAAAAATCAAAGCGGGACACTTTAAAGATGTTAGTGTTCTTTTGTGCAACTGTTGGGCAGAGGAAAATAATCCAATGGCCTGCCAAAATATATGCCCTAATCCTATAGTGTATATTTTACTGGGAAGCCTCCTTTCCCTTCCTAAGAATAACCCAAAGGGAGTAGAAAGAAAAGGAATAATATAATGGAGCTTTCAATCTTTTTTATCCAGGCTTTAAATTACTTCCAGCTTTCCTTGGGTTTACTCATTGTAATACTGTTAACTCAACAAAGTTCCATATTTCATTTAGAAATGCTTTCTTTTAAGCGATGATAAAAGGACAACTTGTTTGAATTTGGGAAAGGCATTATCAAAGGCTATTTTTCAAATGAAGAAAACCCTAGTGATTAAGTCTGGCTTTGAACCTTCCAACTATGACCAAAACATTACTGGCTGGTAAATATGGAAAACCAGATGGTGGTCCTTGCAATCAGTGCCACCACCGTTGTTGGCCATCTTGGAAGACATGTTGAGACTAATCCTATAGTGGCCCTGAAAAAGCTATTTCACTAAAGCTCTAGTAGGGCAATGGAAATCTTGAAAGAGCAGAGAATAAGAGACTAGAAGCTGTTTAATTTTACTAGGCAACTTAATTTTTTTTAAACTAATATGAGCCTGATAACTCATTGTGGCATCATTAGGCAACTCTGCAGAGTGCTGATAGCTTTGCTATGTCTATCTGCTCTTATGGGGAAAAACCTGGGGGTTAACTTGAATATTTATCTGGGTTCAGAAGGGTGAGTAGGAGACAGGAATAGACAATAGGTGGGGACTTAACAAGCTGAGAAATTGGGTTTGGCAGTTTGGGAAATGGCAGTTGACAGGAGTGACTTTTGGGCATTAACTGCCACACTGACCCATCTAGCCAGGGAGTCAGAGAAACTTCAAGCAAAAGATATTGACAAGAGGGGTTATAAACACAAGGTTTTAATAATTATTGAAGGTCAGGAATAATGGGGAAAGGTCACACTGATCTAAACACTAGGGACCACACAGGGGCTGGGAAAATGAGTTAAAGCCTACGCTGCACTAATCAGACTTTACAGACTAGAAGGGGAAATGGGTCTCTCACAAAATCATGTCTTCTTCTTTTGCTCCTCTTGATGGCATAGGAAATGGGTCCACAGAAAGATAAATCCAGGAAATGCTAATCAAGGCACTTGTCTCAGACTGGGATGTCCACCACCCCAGCTAGATCTTCTTGCTCACTTGATCTCCCCTGGCAGGTCTTCCTTCTCAATGGTAACTCCACACTCCTTGGGCTCCTCACTGGGCAGGTAAAGGCATCCACACCCTCTCCCTTTCCCAGTTTGACCAGAGTCTCCAAGGGCAAACAGTTTTTTCCCTTCATTCTATTTAGAATGTCCCTGGCTGGCAGCCAAGGCTTTTCCCTTAGTCTGTCTGCTAAGTTTGCTTTCCTACTTTTAAAGCCTATACCTATTACACTGCCCATCAACATTTGCCTCTTAGGTCAGGACCTCTTCTGCCAACTCTTCAATGACTTCCTTCTGTGTTGTAGAAAATACTATTTTACTACATGCAGCTGGTGATGGAATTTATAGGGCTTTAGAGTTTGCAGGCCTAGATCTCAGGACCCATCCAGTACATTCCTCTCATCTTACAGTTGAAGAAACTGAAGGCCTGAGGGATGAAGAGACTTTTCCAAGGTTATATAGGTAGGAAGTCCAGAGATAGGATTTTTTAATTAAAAAAATACCACGACCTTTACCTTCGGTGTTAGAATCAATATTGTGTATTGTTTCCAAGGCAGAAGAGTCATAAGGGCTAGGCAATGGGGATCAGGTAACTTGTCCAGGGTCACACAGCTAGGAAGTATCCGAGACTAGATTTGGACCCAGGACCTCCCATCTCTAAACCTGGTTCTCAATCTACTGAGCCATTTATAGGTAGGAATTTAAAGCCAGGTCTTCTGACTGCAGATTGGAAGTATGTTGCATCTTCCATTGATCCCAATATTTTGTCTTTGCAGATGAAGAAATGGAAGACTAAAGAGGGGAAATAAATTGTCTAGGGTCACTCAGTAAAATCAGAGAGGAGATCTGAGCCCAGGTCATCTGACTCCAGGTAGTATTCTTACCTCTTCACCATAATTGCCTATCTGTGTTTGAATGCTTGGGGTAGGAGCTTGAGGCAATAATATTGGAGCTGGGACTCTACCTTGAAGCTTCCATCCCTTCCTAAGGAATAATCTTGGAAAAAAACAACAATAACCCTGGTAGCTAGACAGTGAGTAGACAGGCCAGAAGATGGGAGATCTTGGGTCCAAATCTGACTTCAGACACTTACTAGCTGTGTGACTCTGGGTAAGTCACTTAACCCCCATTGCCCAGCCCTTACCACTATTCTGTTTTGGAAATGATACACAATATTGATTCTAAGATAAAAGGTAAAGGTTTTAAAAAAAAGTTTAGGGAGAGATCATTGAAAAATAAATGTACACAGTTAATTACTAGTAAATTATGCTTCTGTCATGAAATGTCAATGCATGAAATATCTGGGATTTTTTGGGTGCAGATTACAATAAATCTACATTTTGTAAAGAAGTCTTAGATTGTGTTTCAGGGAGGTTAAGTTATTGCCCTGGTCACAGAGGAAGCATATAATGCTCGTGTTAGAGGTAGGATTTGGACCCAATTCTTTATGACTTCAAAGGCAGTTGTACTACATCCTGCTAACATTATTGTATAGGTAGTCTAATGTTTTGCTATATAAGTCAGTTGTGTGTGTGAAGAACAGTTGGATAGCTCAAGCATTACACTGGTATCCATGAAATATCAAAGGATCTCTAATGTATTGGTTCAGTTGTCTAAGGAAAAAGCAAAGGAATGCCTGTATGAGAATCCAGTGTAGGGAGAAGGTATGAATGAGTTTCAACCTCCCCCAGGAAAGAGGGTATCCACATCAATGAGAGATCCAAGATCCAGGGAAACACTAAATTTTAATATATTTTTTGCATGTGGTAATGCTGTTCAAGTAAAACTAGCTAGAACTGTGCACCATGGCTATGATGAAAATTCTTGACCACTAGTTAAGAATGGTTTCTCTTTACAACATGGACCCCCCCCAAAATCCGTGTACTGTGATTCGGGTTCTGAAATGTTTCCACCAAAGAAATTCATGCTCAACTTGTTAAGGTTTATGAAGAAAATGTTTTCGGTCAACAAAATGTAACCAAATGGTATGAACAGTTCTGAGAAGTAAAGCAATGCCTTGGGAATATGGTGCCAAGTTGACAATTGGCCAATGTAACAAATGATGAAAACACTGAATGAATCAGTAATTCTATTCTTCCAACCACATAGTGGAGTCTGGTAGGTGGTCGTGTAGAAAATCATCACTAAATCATATTTCAAATGCTTGTAATAGTTATTTGCTTTGTGTCCTACACATAGGAGCCTCCTACTCATTATTGTGTTTAAAAAAAGGCTTTTCAAGACATACCCAGGAAAATAACTTTTTCAGCAAATCTTCTTCATCATCATTCCCTCCTCACCTCTGTGACAGAATCTCTCACATTCTTCAAAACACAGTTTAGACATCACCTCCTCCATGAAACCTTTTCTGATCCTTGCAGTTATTACCATCTTTTCTCTCTCCTGAAATTATTTAGTATGACTTTATATAATCTTTGTATTTACATACTGATGAATATCAGCTATATTCTCCAACAGAAGGTAAACTTCTTGAAGGCTGGGAAAGTTTTGTTCTTGTCTTTGTATTCCCAGAGCCTAGTTCAATTCCTCATATATAGTAAATATTTAAGAAATGTTTGTTAAATTTAACTGAATTGATTCAGAATCCAATTCTCAATGATTTGAAGCTGAAGCTTATACTTTGGCCACATATTGGAAAATATTCTGATGTTGGGAAAGATTGAAGGCAAAAGGAAAAGGGGACAGCAGAGGATGTGATGGATAGATAAAATCATGGAATCTACAAATATGAACGTGGACAGACTTTCAGCTAGTGGGGGGCAGAAGGACTTGGAATGCTATGGTCCACGGAGTCACAAAAAGTCAGATACAACTGATTGACAACAAAAATGATCTCAGTGGAAAAGCAGGAAAAATACCATTGTGTAAAGAATATATCACTTATTCAATTACTTGCTACAATAGCATGACCCTAATTCCCAAACAGGACAATATAGAATGGAAGGGTTATCAATATGGGATCCCACAAAACACTGGGGGAGGAGTTGAGAAAAGCCTCTGCTAGAACTCTTAGATCTGGCTTTACATCAATTAACAAAGGAAATATCTGTGTTTTTATTTTTAACAATTGATTGTTCTGAAGGAAAGAGGAAGAAGAGTCTAGTAGACAAAGGCTAACCTTAAAGGTAAGAAGACTTTCAGTTCAAGTTTTGCCTTTGACATATATTGCTGTGTGATCCAGGACAAGTCATTAAGCTCAGTACTCTAGGGAACTCTCTAAATCTCTTAAGCTGCAGAGAAGGTGCCAACCTGCATCAATAAAGGGAGTTTTCTCTTTGGGAAACTTCTTACCCAAATGAAGATCCAGTCCCTACCCCTTCGAAGGGAATACATATTCATATAGCATCATGCCAGGCACAGTGACTCATGTCCAATTCCCTGGTGCCATTTAAATTTAGTCATGGGCATACCAATCATAAATCTAACATTTGGGACTTGCTATGTAAAGAGGGATTAATTAGAATGCTCCTTTAATTGTCTACTCTTCAAAATCTCCCTCACCTCTTACCTCTAACCCTCATCTGAATGGATCTTGTGTATTATCACTAACCATGTTTGTCTCTTCCCATTTCTAGACTGTAAGTTCTGTGCAGGCAGGCAATGAATCTCATATAAACGTTTCACGGTGCCTAGCACAATGCTCTACACACCCTAGGCACTTAAATATTGATTGATTGGATTTTTAATGTCTGTTAAATGCTTGCTCATTTTTATTGCCTTTCATATTGAGCTTAAAGGATGCTCTCTTTGTACTGACCCACTACAGTACTATTGACAACAATAATGACTATTTTCTGAGCTGGACAGGAACTTCAGTCAATCAATAAACCTTAATAAATTACTTATTGGAGGCAGCTAGGTTGCTCAGTGGATAGAAAACCAAGCCTGGAGGCAAGAGGTCTTGGGTTCCAATTTGGCTTCAGGGACTTCCTAGCTGTGCAACCCTGGGCAAGTCACTATACCACCATTACCTAGCCCTTACTGCACTTCTATATTGGGACCAATATATAGTATTGATTCTAGGATAGAAAGTAAGGGTTTAAATAATAAATAAAATGTTTATGTGTCAGCCAATATGCTAAGCATTGGAGATATTCCTGTCCTTTGGAGGCTCACATACTAATGGGAGAGACAATATGTAAATAACTAGGTACATAGAAGCAATATTCATGGAAGATGGAAAGTAATCTTAGAGGGAAGGCACTTCTATCTGGGAGAACTGGGAAAGAAGAGCCTTCCAGAATAAGGAGGATTTCAGCTGTCTTTTTGTGTTAACTTTTACCTTCTGTTTTAATATTAAGTCTAAGGCAGAAAAGCAGTAAGGAGTAGGCAATTGGGGTCAAATGACTTGCCCAAGGCCTCACAACCAGAAAGTGTCCGAGACCAAATCTGAACCTGGCTCCTTCCAATTTCAGGCCTGGCACTCTATCCTTTGTGTTACTTTTAGCTGCCCCTTTGGCTGGGTCTTGAAGGAACCAGATAAATTATTGGGCAGAGGTGAGGAGAGAGAGAGCACTGATAAGGCATGAGGGACTGCCTAGTTGTCTCCAAAGCTAGGAGAGAGGCGGAGAGGGAGAGAGACAGAGAGACAGAGAGAGGCAGAGACAGAGGGGGGGGGAGAGAGAGACAGAGAAAGAGAGAGAGACAGAGACAGAGAGAGAGACAGAGAGAGACAGAGAGACAGAGACAGAGACAGAGACAGAGACAGAGACAGAGACAGAGAGGTGTTCAAACAGCAGGTAGGTCTCTAGCTGGATCAGAAGGTTTGAAGAGAGGAGTCAAGGGTAGGAAAAATGGAAAGGTAGAAAGGAAACAGGTTATGAGAGTTTCAAATGCCAAACAGAGGATTTTATACTTGATGCTGCAAAGATCTGGGAGCCACTGGGGTTTCTTGAGTAGGGGGTGACATGATCAGTCCTGTGCTTTGAAAAAATCACTTTGGTAGATATTGACACTAAAGATGGATGGAGGAGAGAAAGATGGGGAGAGATTTAAGCCATGAAGACCAGGCAAAATAGTCCTGGAGTGAAGTGACTCCTTCCCTGTTGCTTTATAGATAAGGAAGTTAAGGATGGACCAAGTGGAAGAAATGAATCTGAAATGCTTACTTAACTGACTTGCCTGAGATCACTCGGGTAGGTAAGTGGCAGAAGTGAAATTTGAACCCATATTCCGTCACTCCAAATCCTTTGTCCTTTCTACTGAACTATGGTGCCTCTTGATAACGTGTGTTCTGTTCTGTGATCCTCGACCACAAATCTGAGAAGTCAACCCCACAGGTAATATAATCTCAAAATATCTGTAGCTCAGAAAGATTCATTCCTTGGTCAATCACACAGCTAGTGAGCCTCAGAAAGAAGATTCTAACCCAAAGCCAGGCTCATGCTGCTTCTCTTGATAAGAGATTAGTTTTATTAAGTGTAGAAAGAAAGAGATACTCACCCATCGATTGGGGAATGGCTCAATAAATTGTGGTATATATTGGTGATGGAATATTATTGTGCTGAAAGGAATAATGAACTGGAGGAATTCCATGTGAACTGGAAAGACCTCCAGGAATTGATACAGAGTGAAAGGAGCAGAACCAGGAGAACATTGTACACAGAGACTGATACACTGTGGTACAATCAAATGTAACGAACTTTTCTACCAGTAGCAATGCAATGACCCAGGACAATCCAAATGAACTTAGAAGAAAGAATGCTATCCACATCCAGAGAAATAACTGTGGAACAAGAAATGCATTACAAAAATATGTGATTGACCCCGTAGTGCGATAGGGATGTGATTAGGGTTTTGATGTTGAAAGATCACTCTACTACAAATATGAATAACATGGAAATAGGTTTTGAACAATGATACATGTTTAACCCAGTGGAACTGCTTGTTGGCTTTGGAAGTGGGAGAGGAGAAAGCAGTGGGGAGGGGGATCATGAATCATGTAACCATGGAAAAATATTCAAAATAAAAAAATTTTTAAAAAAGAGACATTCACTTAAAGAAACCCATTGAAGATTTTATGGTCAGTTCCTTATGTCTGTCTGCCCATTGAATCATTTTCTGGACATCTGCCTGAGTAGAGCATTGAATGTACAAGTGGCATAAACAAAGGAGTATGCTCTTCAGTCAAAAAAAATAAATTTTTGGTTTTATTTTTTGGCTTTATCAAAAAATTGGAGGCAATTAATTAATGCAATTAATTGAGTGCCAGACCTTGAGCCAGGAAGCCCTAAGTTCAGATCTGGCCTCAGACACTTATTAACTGTATAATTTCAGACAAATCTATCTGCCTCAGTTCCCTACTCTGTAAAGTGGGGATAATAAAAGCACCTATCTCCTAGAGTGGTTGGGGGGATCAAATGAGATAATGATTGTAAAGCATTTACACAGTGTCTAGCATAAAGTAGTTGTATAATAAAGGCTTACTTCTTTCCTTCATTCTTTCCATTCTTTACAGGATTTAAAAAAACAACAAAACATCAGACTCCTTTTAGAAGCCAATAGGCACAAGTCCATGCACACATGAAGACTGGATTCTTGGTAGAAAAACCTTCCATTTCTTTCTAGCTTATTTTTCAGCCTTTAACTCATTTCTTAATATGCCCAGACTATACAATGAATGTCAATTAAGGATTGTCTATACATCGCCATCAAATCTCTGAATTATGTTGTTTTTCAAAAAAGAGAAGCAGGAATTACCCAGTTCCCTTTCTGATAAACAATCTTCAGGATCAAAGAATCAGAATTTCTCTGCTAATTAGATTATTTGTTTTCAAATCAGGTATTAATTAATGACGTTGGGTCAAACAAGTATGAAGTCCCATTTAATTTTCTAGACTAGCTATAATGAAAACATATGCATGTTAAAAAAATCCAACAAAAAAAAAAACTCAGTCAAGACTGAAATTCCAATCTTTGCATAGTTCTAAATTCTCCAGCGCAGTCGTGGCCAGGAAATCTGTGGTGAAGGCCAACATTCCTCCCCTATATCTCCTTTGCTGTGGTCACAGAAAGCAAGGAGGAATAACTACTGAGAGCTTGGACCCAATTACTATGCCCTTAGGTATAATCAAATGACTTAAGTGCCAAGTTTCTGCTAAATTCACTGTGTCTTCTTTTGCCATACATATATAGAGCTGATTTTATTTCCAGACAATCATTTATTGGGCATCTACTATATTCCAGGCATTCTGAAGAAGGTTTTATCTTATTTGATCAGAAGTTCATATTTTTTTCCTCTCTTTTTACCAAATGACTAAATAAGGTGTATATAGTGGGTATAGTGCAGATGGTATAGTGCAGAGATGGGCAAACTACAGCCCCAAAGGCCAGATATGGCCCCCTGAAATGTTCTATTTGGCCACAGGACATTATTCCTAATCTGACTAGTAGGATACAATACAATGAAACTTCAAAAGAGTTGCCTTAGAAACAGACTGACAGATGAGCATTTCCTTTCCTTTGGCCCCCTCTTTAAAAAGTTTGCCCATCACTGTGGATAGAGCACCTGGCCTGGAGTCAGGAAGCCTGGAAGTCAAATCTACTCTCAGACTTTTACTATCTGGGCAACCCTAGACTAGTCACTTCACATAACCCTGTTTGCCTCAGTTTCCTCATCTGTAAAAAGAGCTGGAGAAGGAAATGGCAAATCACTTCAATAACTTCCCCAAGAAAATCCCAAATGGAGTCATGAAGAGTCTGACATGTGAGATAATACATGTATAGCCCAGAGCAAATTGCTTACCATCTCTGAGTTGGGGGGTGGGGGAGGGAGGGAGGGAGATGATTTGGATCTTATAATTTTGGACAATATGTGTTAAAATATTATTATATGTAATTGGGAAAATAAAGTATCTTTGAATTTAAAAAAGAGTACATAAGAGGACAAAAAAATGACATGAATGAATCAACTGAAGAACAAAATGAAGCATATGGCTAGATGAAAGCTGGTAAGTGTCTGAGGCAGGATTTGAACTCAAAGCCTTCTTGATTCCAGTTCTAGCACTCTGTTCCCCATGCTCCCTAGTTGTCAGTTTAATATTGCATTAGTCTGTGTGGTTTTATGGGATCTAAGGGCACTTAGTGAGACATAAGTCTGATTTTGATGCTCTGGGAAAACCTGGGGCAGCCAGAAGCCCAGGAATATGGCTGCTGAAGACATCTCAGAACAGCACCTGATCCACTTGAGCCCCAAGCTACCTTTCAGAAGTGATTCAGGCCTCCGGTGATGGAATCAGAATGAGGATTTGAACAGAGAAGAGCTCTAGACCATCCAAAGTAAAGGGTATTAGAAACACCTCAAATGGACAGCTGTTTAATAAAGCATCTTTAGAAAGATGAATTCCAAGGAAATCAGTGTGACATTGGAATAATGATAAAGCCTGCCATTTATGCCAAAGCCCTTCACACACACAATATTTCGTTTAATTTCTCAATCCTGTGTGGGAGGTATTAGAGTCATTCTAATCCTCATTTTATCAATAAGGACAGGCATACTCACAGAGAGGAAATGGTTTGCCCAGGGCCACACAGCTAGTAAGTATAAGAAGCAAGATGGAAGCCCACATCTCCCCGGGCTCCAAGTTTAAGGTGCCATCTTTTTATGTAATCCTATTACTGTTCCTATTCTTGGTGAGGTGACGTTAACATGTTATCAGGCTCCTATTTATCATCTAGCCTTCTCAGTTCACCATCCTCAATAGCTCCTATGATCTTCAGCCCTCCTCCTCCCTCAGACACTAACCTGAGGATCAAACCTTAGACCACTCCATTATTTTATGTGCCTGCTGATTACTTACCATTTAAATCTTTAGTATTTCATTTATATTTTATTTTAAAGTCATTCATCTTGTTTCCTTTGCTAGTTTTTCTTCATAGAGTATTTTGACCTAGAAAAATTTTTCTGTATGCCTTCCCTTCCCTTTCTGATGAAAAGAAAACAATTCTGTGAGTCTGGCCCTCCCACACTATTGACTTTGAAGTTTGTGGGGTGGGGTAGGAGCTGCTGAGGGGATGAACTCTTGTATGCCAAGTTTTAGATCAAGGAAATGTTTATAGTTCACTTACAAATCTTTCTCAGACTAAACTGGAGCTGAAAACACTAAATGAACCCTTAAGCAAATGCTGCTGAGCAATTTCAAATATTTGATTACAACACATCATCACCAGGCTTATCAGATGCACTTCATTTTTATTTTTAATTTAAAAAAACTCTTCTTTTCTGTATTAGTAACAACTCTTAAGGCAGAAGGGCAAGAGCTAGATGGGATGTCACCTGAGTTATTTTTTTCAACCTCTCTATCTTAGTATTAAGTCTAAGACAGAAAAGCAGTAAGGGCTAGGCAATGGAGTTTAAGTGACTTGCCCAAGGTCATTCTGCTAGGACGTATCTGAGGCCAGATAGGAAACCTTGACTGACTTTTTTAACCTTTACTTTCTCTCTTAGAAGCCATACTAAGTATCATTTCTAAGGTTGAAGAACAGCTAGGGAATTGGGGTTAAGTGACTTACCCCTGGTTCTCTATCCACTGTGCCACCTAGCCACCTCTGTACTTAATTTCTAAAACTGACTTATAAGTTACTCCTGGATCAACAGCTACCAAGGGTGGGAAAAGCAGAATTAACATTGGATTTGGAGTCAGAGGATCTCGGTTCAAATCTTAATTCTACAACTCACGACCATGGTTACTTTGGGAGAGTTACTTAGTGACTCAGTCCATTTTCCTCATCTGTAACATCAGTTGGAATAGATAGTCTCAAGCCACCATGCATTTTCCTAGGTTGTCTTGGATGCCTGGCATATATTCCTTCCTCCAAGGCTCAACTATGAAGCCACTTCCTATAGGAAGTCTTTCTGATCCCCCTCTTAGTCTTTTTTTTTTCACTGACCACACTGCCAATCTGATGAAGCCTATGGATCCCTTCTCAGAATATTTTTAAATGCATACAATATAATACATTTGACTCAAAAGGAAAACTGTGATATTGCTATACATTAATGTATTTATGTATATAATATCTTCAGTAGAATATAAGATGCTTGAGGAAAGTTTTTAAACATTTTGCCTTTGGGTCCCCAACATCTAGTACTTAATAAACATTTGTAGAAAGAATGAATAAGGGACAGCTTGGTGGTTTGATGGATAGAGAGCAGGTTTGGAGATAGGAGGGTTTGGCTTCAAATCTGGCCCAAGAAACTTCCTAGTTTTGGCATAAGTTGCTTACCCCCAATTTCCTTGCCCTTGCTGCTCTTCTGCCTTAGAAATGATACTTCGTATGGCTTCTAAGAGAAAAGGTAAAAGTTTTTTTAAAAAATGGAATGAATGAATGACTAAAATCTCTACAGTTCCCTTCTAGTTCTAAATCTATGATCCTATAATCTTACTAGTCTTGACCATCATTGCCAGAGTAACACCAATGACAGTGAAAACAACAGCTGTTCAAGGATCCCCACTTGATTCAGTTGTAGCTTATGTAATCTATTTTATGAAAATTCTTATTTGCCTGTTGCCATATTAATAGGAAGCTTAGAGGCCTCTGAATCAATCTAATTTGCAGTTGCTATAAACACAATTCAGCTGACCTGACTATCATGCAAGTCTGTTTTGAAGAGGGTTGATTGAACAAGCATGGAGCAGCCAGATTTTAGTTTACTCAGTGTTCTGTGGTTCTGTTAAAAAAAGAAACCATATTGTTCCTCTTATGTGAAGGGAGCAAATATTATGCTACCTGTTTTAACAACAGGCTCAGGAAATGAATAATTTAGAGGTGGGAAAGCCAATGCATAGAACTCTGAAAGGATTTGTCCAAGATCTGCAATAAATTAATGATGGTTCTACCAATGGAATAGTTCCTGACCCTGAAGATCAATCTTTGGCCTCTAACAATCCTATTTTTGAAAAAGATTTGGCATCATAATTCTGTAATAGCTAAGGATAGCCAGGGCCATGCAAGTCCAGAGGATAGAATGATGAGTTCATTGGGCACTTCATCAGGTCTAAGTGCCATTTCCTGTTCCAGGCCTATCCCTGTGAAATGTGAAAATTCATTTCTCTGTAAGCATCACAAATTAAGCACAAAACATTAAATGATACTGGTGTTGGCTACCAAGATCCCATGGAAACCCGAAGGATTTTGTAGGTCATAAAACCTCTAGAGTTTATTAAAAAAAACAACCCTGCTATGTAAATGAAATATGATCACCTCTTGAGGCTCAAGTCTTTTTGTTTGTTTATTTTGGTCTGGCCCTTTCATTGCATCAGTTTGGGGTGCAACTCCTTAGGCAATTATCTAGGGATCAGAGAGGAAAATTGGTTTGCTCTCGGTCATGCAACTAGTATGTGTCAGAGACAAGACTTCAACTAGAGTCTCCTTGACTCTAAGGCCAGCTCACTCCCTCTCTATGCTGTGTGGCCTCTTCAATCTCTCTGTTTAGTGATCTATAAAAATGGATGAGAAAATGCTACCTCACTTGACATGGCTGTTATGAAGAAAATATTTTGTATGATTTTTTTCTCATTTAAGAAATTATATGGATATTTTGTTTTTGTGCCATCTTCATTTCCAGTCCATCCCTTAGTCTCCAAAGAACTGTGCCATGTAACAAAGAATTAAAAAAGAAAGGAAGGCAGGAAGGAAACAGTTCAGCAAAACTAATCAATATGTCAACTGAGTCTGACAGTAGAAGAGGTATTTAATGCCCATCTTTGCAAAGAGGGGAGGGAGGTACATTTTCTCTTCATTTCTTTGGGGTTGGGTTTTGTCATCATAATTAAAGAACATTAAGTTCTGTTGTCTTCACACAGTTGTAGTCATTGTGTATGTTATTTAAGGGAAACATTTTGTAAACCTTCAAGCATTATGTAAATGAGTTATTATTATCACCATAAATGAATAAGCAGCCCAGTGCTCCAACCTGCAGGATGTACCCTTACTCTAGGCAATTCTACAGCAACATCACTTGTATGACAGCCTTCAGGGGCATTTGACCATGTTCCAAGGCATGATCATTGATGGGACCAACTGCCAGTATCTTCTAGGTCTATAAGTTAGTGCTACTGTTTCTCAGCTATATTCCTAGATGCTAAGAAAACAAAATTGGCCCATGTCCCTGTGGGCTAGAAGCCATACCTGGATCTACTGTCCTGTCTATTCTTCCAGAATCTAGAGGAACTACAAAGAGAAAGTTTCTCCCCTTTGCTGCTCTGGAGAACATGTAGACACACCTTGAGGAGCTAGAAGGGGAGAACTAGATACACATCTGACCTCAGCCTCCACTTCCAGACTTATCAACTTTATTCTCCTTCAGGTCCTCATGTTTGCAATCATGGAGTCAGTCTTGGCTCTGCTCTCTTCCTCACCTTCCCTTCAATAGCTAATCAAATGTCAAATCTAGCTGCTTCTACCTCCCCTGCATATTGTGTATTATCTCCTTATCTCCTCTTATGGGGTCACCTTCTCTCTAGTCCTTTTTACCTTTCTTCTGGACTACTCTAATTAGTCTCTCTCTCTGTGTCCAGTCTTTTCTCTCTCTAATGCTAGCATCCTTCAAAATACTCTTTCTAAGGCACAAGTCCAACCATGTAATTCTACTGCTCAAAATTCTCCAGGTGCTCTCGATTACTTCTAGGATAAAACAAAAACTTGTCCTCTTGACACTTAAAGTGCTCCTCATTCTTGCTCTATCCTACCTTTCCCGGCTTCTTTCATAGCATTCCCCTTCATATATTCTGTGGCCTAGCCAAAATGACCAGGCTTATTCCTAAGCTCAGTGGTTCATTGCCCATCTTTGCACAGGTTTTTCTTTTGCACAGGGACCAGGCATGCCCTCTCTTCTCACCTCCCCTCATAGATGTCTTAACTGCCTTCAAGGTTCAGCTCAGGTGCCCTCCTCCTACAAGAAATCTTTCCTAATCCACCTCGTCCAGAGTGCTCTGTCCTGCCTCCAATTATTTTGTGTTTACTTCTCTGTGTACATACAGTAACCCTCCAGCAGCATGTGAGTTCCTGAGGGCAGAGATTATTGGTTGTTGCGGATTTGGTTTGGTTTTGTATCCACAGCACCAAGGACAGTGCCTTGCACGGATGAGGGGCTTGATAAATGTCTGTTGAATTGAACTCAAGGGTTACGAATAAATTCAGCGTTATCCTCAATGTGAAAAGCTGCTCAGCTGAGTCCTCTATAGCAGCCAAGTGAGCCAGGGTTAGTGAGGACCCCTGTGACTCAGTCTTGCCAAGGCTGTAACAGTAACCAAGAACTCTCCTTGAAGTTCTCAGAACAGAGCAGTTGTTTTTATAGCAAGAAATCAAAGTGACATCCTCTTGAAAGAGCATAAACTTCATTGGCTAAAATCAAACCCTCACTTCAAAGCCCCCTTTTCTTTGTCTTCTAAAAAGTAGTTTGGTTAGTTATTTGTACTACATGGCCCATGCATTCTAAAACTACTGTATCTTTGAAAGAGGATTCCTGATTGGCAGTTATCCTCGTGTCCTTAACTAATGGCAGTCTAAGTGGGTCTGACCTTGTCTGAAGTGTGAAAACCACAACTGTATTTTTTTCAGAGTGATAGTGAGATGAAGTGGAAAGAATGTTGGATTCAGAGTCAGAAAATCTGGGTTCGTATCCTGGCTTTCCCAAATGACTCACTGGGTGACCTTGGGCAAGTCTTTCCCGGCCATTTAGAATGCTTCCCTATTAGAAGGTAAATTCCATCAGGGCAGGCACTGTCTTTACTTTTGTATTTATCTCCATAGTTCTCAGCACATAGTAAGTCCTTAATTAACCTCCTTCCCTCCCTCTCTCCCTTCCTTCTTTCCTTCCCTCCTTCTTCCAGAAAATGTTTTTTTAAAAAAGCATGAATTGGAAATATGATTCTGAGGCAGGCTTAAATAACGAAAATTTTATATTTGCCTTGCATTATTATTAAATGTGTTACATGTTAAGAAGTAACCCTAGAAAGGCAATAATGAGAGAGATTTCCTTTCCTTCCTCCTTCCTTCCCTTCCTTTTTTCTTCCACTTACCCTATGATCCAAGTAATTTATATAGAAGTACAGACATAGTTACAACGAATGTTTTAGTAGCAAACGGAAATATTTTTAAAACGTTTCAAACAAGTTACAGAGACTGAAGCATACTGTGAGGGGAGGGCACCGTGCCACCTCACCCACTGACTGTGAAGCAATAAACCATCTTCACAAAGTAAAGAGTGTCTATCTCTCCCACCTCCAAGTCACCTTTCCAAAGAAGAACCTCTTCCAGCAGAATTTCTCATGTCCGAATGTTGACGCAACATTGAACTCTAGTTCCTTTCTCTAGAAAAGAACCAGTGGTGTAATGGAAAGGCCTCTTCTTGGACTCAGAAGAGACCTATATTTAAATCCTCTTTCTAACACTTGCTTGCTCTATGATTGCAGGCAAATCACTTAAATATTTTTGAGCCTCAGTTTTCTCATCTGAGAAATAGAGATGGTAATACTTATCTTGAGTTGTTATGGGAATCAAATGTTGGTAAGGTACTTTGCAAATTTTAAGATAACAAATATCTGTAATTATTCCAAAAAAGAGTTCTCTTATTAACCACACTAACGCTTCAAAGGACAACTTAATTTCTCCCATCCATTTGCTGACCTTTTAATGTTACTTCTTCACATTTAATAATGATAGGTGGCAAAGACAAACCTTGCCTCATTTAAGCCTGCCTCAGAACCACATTTCCATTTCATGTTTATTTCCAAGTTATTTTCTGCCTTTCTGATACCAGGAAACCATTGTCCTTTCTTCAAATTCTATATTTCTAGCTTGTGGACTCTCTTCCAGCCTGTCAGGCTGAGGATTTAACCACAGAGGGACATTTACCTAGGTTTAGTAAAACTTTCCCAATATAGATGGGAGACAAGTTTATTTATAGGAGGGTGTTTGCCCAGGGAGCTTTCTCAGTGGATAAGCTTCTTTCACACTGTGGCCTCTATAAGAATTAAGAGTTCTAGAATCTGTCTTCTTATCTTATGGAAATTCCTGAGCTCTGTGAGAATCCAGTCTGTCTTAGTGGCTAGAATCACACTGGATGAAGAAAACACTCAGTAAAGCCGTATTGCACAACGGTTAGAATGGAACTCTGTGATAAAACAAACAAACACAGACAGTGACTGTCATAGCAAATGGGGAAATGACTAAAAATCCCTGTTATTTGTCTGATGTTAAGGATGAGGCATTTTTTACATTGCCTCAAGTCTCTATTTTCTCAGAATCAGACCATGACTCAACATTATATTCATTATGCTTTCCTGGCACTGGCAACCAATGCCTAATTTTTAAAAAATGAATGTGTCAGGCTGGGGTTGTTTCTCCTTCCAATTTTTTTTTGTTTGTTTGTTTCTGGCAGCTTGCCTTTTCTGGTGATTTCAATAGGATGAGAGTACATTTTAAATTCTTTTAATAGATGCCAAGGTGAGGAACTACCCTTTGTCCTTGAAACAGAAGCAGTGTGGCATAGTAGACAGAATGTTCAGTGTGGCATCAGGAAGATCCTGGTTCCTTGAAAGCACAGAGTATTTTGGTTTTTATTTCCTTTGTATTCCTACAGCTTATCACAATGCCTGGCACTTAGTAGGAACTTAATAAATGCTTGTTGACTGACTGACCGGGTTCAAATCCTGCCTCACTTACTATCCATATGAGCCTGGATAAATCTCTTAACCTCTGTCAGACTCAGTTTCCTCATCTGTAAAAAGGGAAAAATAATAGTGCTTGCCTCATGGGATTAATAAAAGGATTTAGTTCTTTAAAGGACTCCAGAGGCCATCTGGTTCAACCTCTTCATTTTACAGATGAGTCAGCTGGGGATTAGGGAGGGTCCTGTGCCTTGCCTATGGTCATGAGTTCATAGATCTAGAGCTCTGAGGCCAACTAGTCCCATCCCTTATTCTTTATATGAGGAAATTAAGGCTCTAGGAAGTGCAATGACTTGCCTAAAATCACATAGATAATAAATGGTACAGTCAGGATTCGAACACAAATCCTTTGTCTCTAAAGTGTTCTTTTCAGAGGGATAAAATGAGATTATCTATATAAAATGTACTATAAAAATAAATATCAGTTATTATTATTCCCAACTTATCTATTTGGAGCAAAGTCAATACAATGAATTTGAGTGATTGTTGTACATAGAAAAACCAGCAGTGTTGTTGGTCTTCAAATAATAAATTCTAAATTTGTATCTCAGAAAACCGAGGAATGTGAGGTAGGTTTTGAGACACACTTCAACTTTAAAGATTTATCCTGCAATTCTCAAAGCACTATCACCTACCTTTTATAGTTCCAAAGATAAGAGAAAGCTAGGACTTCTATTAATAATCTTCCAAAGAGTTGAGGCAAATTTAGCCATTTACTATTCCAGGTATCTGCTCCCCACTCCACCCCCCTACTCTACCACACATCCTGGAAATGGAGGAAAAATGAAGCAGCTCTTCAGTGTTTTCAACACCCTGGTATCAGAGAATACTGTACTTAAAATGCTTACTGTGATTTTCCAAGTACATTTGCTGTTTGGAGGGTAGACTCCAGGGAACCCTTCACTGCCAATAAGTCCAGATTCTCCAGATAGAATGCCACCGCATGTGAAAACAGGTCTGGGAAGATCAAAACAATGGCAAAAAGTCATACAGTTTCACTGGGAAATACAACCTGACAACAGTGTTTTTTACTAGTATTTAGTAGCTACTCCCAGCCTTGAAGACGTTCATGATGCAAATGCAAAAAAACACATGAAAGTTTGCAGAATGCACACATTTTGTTTCCTTCCTCCCTCTCTCCCTCCCTCCCCCTCTCCTTCCTTTCTTCCTTCCTTCCTTTCTTTCTTCCTTCCTTCTTTCCTTCTTTACTTCCTTGCTTCCTTCTTCCCTTCTTTCCTTCCTTCCCCTTTACCCTCTGTCTTAAAATTGATACTAAGTATTGGTTTGGTAAGGGCTAGGCAATTGGGGTTAAGTGACTTGCCCAGGGTCATACAGGTAGAAAGTGTCTGAGGCCAGAATTGAACTTTGGACCTCCTGACTCCAGTCCTGGCTCTCTATCCACTGAGTCACCATGCTGGGAGGTGAATGCATTTATCCCCTGATCTCAAATCGCATCTGCTCCCTTTAGCTAGGGTTGACAGTCAAGCTTTACCTGCATCCCACCTCCACCTCCACCACTTTCCTCCTTTCCTCTAGGAAAAGCTGCCCTCAAACATGTTATTTTCAAAAATACTGACTCCTTGGCACTCAGTTCAACCACAGTCAGTCCTAGTCATGATAAAGCAAAGCTAGAAAAAGCAACCGAGTAATAGAACCTCCCAAAGGAGTCGTTCAGAATGGGAAATTCATTTCCACAGAAGTAGAAAATAACCCCTCACTTATACAGAATAAAAGATGGGGCTGAAGAGCAGTTTGGTTTTAGACTGGGAAAGCAAGCAGTTGCTTAAAGACTGAGGTGCTTAGCACCAGACAGAAGCCTTTCTCTCTCTCTCTCTCTCTCTCTCTCTCTCTCTCTCTCTCTCTCTCTCTCTCCCCCCCCCCCTTTTTTCCCTCCCAGGTTTGCCTATTAGCAGAGTTTCCCTAGAGGAAAGGAGGAAAGTGGTGGAGGTGGAGGTGGGATGCAGGTAAAGCTTGACTGTCAACCCTAGCTAAAGGGAGCAGATGTGATTTGAGATCAGGGGATAAATGCATTCACCTCCCAGCATGGTGTCCAGGATTTCTGGCTTCCAGTGGTTTCCCTGGGCTTAAACCACTCACTGTGCGAAGGTTCCCAGAAGAGAAGGAAATGAGAGAGAGAGAGAGAGAGAGAGAGAGAGAGAGAGAGAGAGAGAGAGAGAGAGAGAGAGGCCTCATGGGACTGGGAATTCCTGCTGATTTTTGTTCCCCTTGGAGGAAGGAGAAGGGGGAGGAAGGCGAGAGTGGTGAAGGGATTAAGTTTAACGACCCTACTCATGATAACATCACCAGCGGCTCTCCTCAGCAGAAATAGGGCGGAGAAGGAGCGTGTCTAGCTCCAGCCCCGTGTTAGTCTAGGATGGGAAGGAGGGAAAGGGGCTTCCCCGTGAGAGAGAGTTCTGGTCTCATGGGGGCTTGAGGGGGATGGGAAAGGAAAGGGGGAGAATGTAGGGCCGAGCCACTGACAGCCACGGGAGTTGAGGCATGAGGGAATTTGCCAGCATGCCTGGGGTTAGGGAAGCTGGCAGAGAAAGGCAACTCAGCCCAGCCTTCAGTTGTATGAGACTCTGGAACCAGAGGTGGAGGACCAGCGGGAGGTGAGGAGGGACGCGGCAGGCTGAAAGCTGAACTGTCCCGGGGAGAGCCTGCCCTTGCACGCGGGGGCTCTAGGGAAGCCGCCTAAGAGGGGTTCCTGGCCCCAGGGGTGGGCGCGCCAGGATCCCGGAGATGGGGGGGATAGCTGTGCGCCCTTGAGCCCAAGCACGCAGCAACAGCCGCGGCAGTGGTGGCAGCTAACAGCCCCATCCTCCCGCTGCGCCCCACGCGCCTCCTGTGCCCCAGGCTCATTACCTCTCCTGTGGTTGCTGTCCGGAGACCTGAGCAGAGGCAGCCAGCAGCAGCCAGAGCCAGGAGCGGATGCAGGAGGCGTCTCTCATGGTTGTTGGAGACGTAAGGCGGACACACACACACACACAACACGCACACACTCACCGAACATTCACACGCGCGCACGCACACGCTTCCTCACACTCGCACCCGGGAGGCCACTAAGTGTACAAAGAGCAGACGAGTCTCGGGCCGGCAGGGAGGGCTTTTAAAAGGGAGGGTTGGCGTTAAGTCTGACTGTACACCGAATTTCCCTCGAGGACTTTCTCTGGCAGCAAGAAGCTACTGATGAATATACCATTTGTTCTCAGGGCAGCAGCCGCAGCAGCAGCAGAAGCAGGAGGAGGAGGAGAAGGAGGAGGAGGAGACTTTCCTCACCAGATCCTCCTCCTCCTCCTCGTCGTCGTCTTCCTCCTCCTCCGTTCGTTCCCCATCTCTGTGACTCAAAACTCTACTCCAACTCTGAATTTCAAACTTCCGACTAGGGTGTGGAAAAGAAAATCCCACTGAATGGGACTAGAGGATGGCCTTGGCAGCAAACCACATAACAGCGGTTTATATGTGGGAATTTAATTAGGTGGGGTTTTTCATGGGGAGGGGTATTTTTATACTATTTTATTAAAGGAAGATATTTGGAACTCCTGGCTTTGCCCAACTGAAGGCTCAGTTTTCCATCACTATCTCTCATCCACCTACTAAATGGGAGAAAAAAAAGATTCCAGTTCCAGTTTACTTGAATCCTGCCCAATTTGTTACTTTAAGCCAACGTTTCATTTCAATAGTCCTATTTAAAAAAAAAAAATGGGTGTGAGGGTGACTAAGGAGGCGACATGATTTCTGGGTGGGGATTTGTAATTGCATTTTCAGGCATCTAGTTTCTCAGTGAATTTCTCTTGGAAGAAGCAGACCTTTCGAGCAAACAAGACAAAATCAGAATCATCAAACTTTAGGATTAGTTATCAGGCTCAAATGAGATAATGAATGTAAACATTTTGCAGAATGTAAAGCACTTTGTAAAAAACAGTTATTGTTGTTGCTATTGTTATGATCATCATTAAATATTAGCCTTCAGTCATCAGGCCTGTAGTCTGATGATGACTTAATTCCCTAAACCTTCTAGAATCCTGCTGAGATCAAGTAATATTGACAGCATACTAGAGTTTGCTCATAAATGTTTAACAACCAGGTTGTTGGGGAAAAGGGAAGCTTAGTCTGAATCATGAATGCTTTCTTAAGTCTAGACACTTAGCAAAACAATCGATTAAGTCCTGATTTGTAAAGGCTGCAAGTTTCCAAGGTTTAAATAGTCAAACTGAAAATTTTACAATCTGGTTCTTCCAAGTTGGTTATAACTGACTCTAACACCCCAACCCTTATGATGTTCATATGGCATTTCTAACATAATGTTCCTTTGCTTGAGGGACCACATTTTTACTTTAAAATCGAATGGTATTAAAAGGGTCTTTTAATAGGTGAAAGGGTGATAAAAATTTGTAGCTAATATAGATTCCTGACTTTGCCCTAGTGCTTCTGTAAAGAACAATCTGCCAGAGATTCATTATCATAGCTTGCTTTTTTTCTTCACAATCTTTTTTTAATGGATCAAGATTCAAATAGATTATGGGAAAAGTTATATAACAATGTTTGTCATTCATGACATACTGATTTGGTGCAATAAATAATTGTTTACCACCACCACCCCTAGATTGTAGAAATAACATTCTTTACATTACTCTTACAATTTTATTTTCACATTTCAAAGCTATTTCTTAAGTTTTTTTAAATCATACTTGATCAAAAATTTTTCAATACTAAAGCCTCAATGTTAAGGTTGTAAATGAGACTCCTGGCAAGAAAGGAAATAGACAACTGGCTCTAAAGACTAAAAATTCTGATTTATAATGGCATTGACATGCAGGGGCTTATAATAAGTCCCAGATTTTCCCAATGGAGTTTAGCGTGTATTATTTTTTTTAAAAAATAAAAAGAAAGGAACAAGTAAATACAAAAGCAAGACTAATTATTCAGTCCTCTGAAAGAACCACACCCTGCATGACTTTTAAAAAACTGTATTACAAACTTTGGCAAATTATATTGCATTTTGAAATTTACTACTCCCTCAACCAAGTAAAAAAACTTTTTTTAATGGGGAAGCTTATGGTTGTTTATCTTTTAGGACACTTCAAGAGAGATTATATCATTTTAGATAACAACAGTGAAAGGGCTTAAAGTCAGAAACTTTGTTCTATTTATTGTTCTACTTATTTTTCCAGTAAAATTCTAATTTATTTCAGTCAGAATGAATGTTTCAGTACAAGTTTAGATTCAAGAAAAAATTGTTTTCAAATATTGAAAAATGTAGTTAGGATAAATATCACATAACAGTAAACATTTTCATATATACTAATTTACAAGATTAGGTTCTGAGACATGGTTTTTTAAAAAATATACCTAGTCATACAGTGTTCTCAACACTACTCATTTTGTTGCTATTAAGGGACATAAGAAAACCCCCAAATGCACTACATGTTTTTAAGAGCAGTTTGCTAAAACCCATATTATTAGCTATTAGTATACATATTTTACTTGGACTCTCAACTCTGACCAAAATTATAAACCCTAAATATCTTGAAAAACCCTGTCTTTAAAATGATGCAGTTACCTTTGATCCAGCCATGCCACTGTTGGGTTTATACCCCAAAGAGATAATAAGGAAAAAGACTTGTACAAAAATATTTATAGCCACACTCTTTGTGGTGGCAAAAATTTGGAAAATGAGGGGATGCCCTTTGATTGGGGAATGGCTAAACAAATTGTGGTATCTTTTGGTGATGAAATACTATTGTGCTAAAAGGAATAATGAACTGGAGGAATTCCATGTGAACTGGAACCTCCAGGAATTGATGCAGAGTGAAAGGAGCAGACCCAGGACAACATTATACACAGAGACGGATACACTGTGGCACAATCGAATGAAATGAACTTCTCTACTAGCAGCAATGCAATGATCCAAGACATTTCTGAGGGACTTATAAGACAGAATGATATTCATATCCAGAGAAAGAACTCTGGGAGCAGAAACACAGAAGAAAAAGAACTGCTGGATCATATGGTTCTATGGGAATATGACTCGGGATGTAGACTCTAAACAATCACCCCAGTGCAAATATCAATAATATGGAAATAGGTCTTGATCAATGACACATGTAAAACCCAGTGGAATTGTATGTTGACTATGGGAGGAGGTAGGAGGAAGGGAGGGAAAGAACATGAATCATGTAACCATGGAAAAATTTTCTTAATCAATTAAATAAAATCTAAATAAAATAAAATAAAACATAGTTAAAATTGGAATGTGAATAAATGAAATAATGTTTAAAATGCAGTTGGAATCTGTGAAACTTTTAATGCTCTAAAGAAAATCAAAGGATGCTCCACCAGCTTAATGACTGGTCTCTTGTGCACTTACATTAGATTGGGCAGGTACACAGACAAAAAATGGAAATGAGTTATGGTTATAGTTCAAAGTGCCTCAGAGAAGAGAACTGAAAGGGCTGGCATCTCTTCCAAGTCTGGAAGTTTCACAGTTTTTTCTGCAAAGGAAAAAAAATAGGGACAATACACTATGTTTGTTGGTAATGTTATAAACAAAAAGAAGGGCCCTAGGGAGATATAGATGTAAAATGATATTGATGTACCCCTTTCTCTCTAACAGTTGCCCAGAAAATACCCTCGAGAGGTTAAATAGATGGATAACCTTTCCAGGTCCAACCTGGGGTTGGATATATTATTATTGGGCTGTTGATTTGCCTTGGATGATGTTGGTATCTGACTGCGTTTGACTCCCACCCCCAGGGTCGTGATATAAGGACCACTCAAGAAGGTACTTGTTGAACTTTCTTTATCTATAATTAGGGAAAGGATAAACAGGATAAGGGTTGGGGATTGGAGACTCTATCAATCTATTATCTATAAACCAGTTGACAATCAGGACTAGAGGCTATTAATCAGGTAGAAGCTGGAGATTTATTCTCTCTACTACCTCTGGCCCAGCCTGGGTACAGCCAAGCCAGAGAATAGGGAATGCTATTGATGCAGCTGTTTTGGTGATCTTATTCTCTCAGCTTTCTCACTACCAGTGTTTGCTGATGCATTAGCTCTCATAGTCTTTCAGGAAACATTCAGATCCTTCCTACCCTCTTCTTCATAGACCTTCCTGCCTCCCTTCACCACCCACTCGGAGATTTCCCAGTCCAGAGACTCCTGTCCAGAGACCTCCTGAAAGTGGCTGTCAGGAGTATTTATACAGTGGGGCCAACCGACGTTTGCCCTTGGCTCATGGCACCTGGGAACATTCCATGTCTTCCAACTGCCTTCCCTGTCCTTCAAGGTGGCATCCATCACTTCCCAGATTATGAATATAACAGTAAATACTAAGTACTCTGATTCCAATTAAGTTCCAACTATCAGATATCATTCCTGCTCTCAAAGCATGTATGTTTTCATCAACTTCCTGATCTCTTGTGCAGAAACTTCTTCTTTAATCTTATAATGGAGAGATTCTAGGGAGAGACTCAGGGGACTCTAGCATCAGTGGTAGCTCTGAGTTGTCAGTCTCCAAAACAGTATGCCAGTGATCTTGTCAGCGAGCTGAGCATGTATCCCATAGAGGAGTGGATAGATTTTGTTACCAAGCTTCTGCTTCTTTTCCTGAAGTAGAACTGAGACCAACATGGATGCACTTAAAGACTCCTGTCCTTGGATACGCACAACTGGTTCCATTATAGCTATCAGGAATACCGAGGAATATTTGTATTGTCTAATAGCTTGGCCTGGGGATAAATAAAAAGGGAATAAATTATATATGGAGAATTCCTGTGAAAACTCTGAGATAACTGTATTTTGTTGTTGTTCTATTGTATCTGACTCTTCTTGACCCCATTTGCAGTTAACTTGGCAAAGATACTAAAGTGGTTTGCCATTTCTTCTCCAGCTCCTTTTACAGATGAGGAACAGAGGCAGCAAACAGGGTTAAGTGACTTGTCCAAGTCCACAGCCAGTATCTGAGGCTGGATTTGAACTTAGGAAGAGGAGTCTTCCTGAATCCAGTCCTAGTGTTATATCCCTATACCACTGAGCTGCCCTTTTAAGAGAATTAGTTTAATTCTGTTCTTGGGAACAAATCTCTTGTTCCCTTTTCCTTTCAAGATCTCATCTAGCTAACCTGGAGCCCTGTATTAAACCTGCCATCTGTCTTACTTCTCTTCTACACAACTTCTTCTGAACAGGATTGGATGAGATAATGAAACTGTGATAAATGAGTCTATTATATATGTATGCTCTCTAACCTCAACTAGGTCCTCACTGTAGCAAGAAAATCCTACCATTCCTCCATAATTAATTCCCTTTCCTACTCAGCTCATCAGATGTCTCAAACCTTTTCTTCTCTCCTTAGTCCCTCATTGCCCTTCCTCACCTTACCCTTTTTGTTGAGGCTCTCACCTCACCCTTTAGTGAAAAAATTGAGCACATTTACCAAGAGCTTCCTTTTTTCCCTCTTCCTCATCTCATATCTCTCTGAAACCATCTCCTATTATTTCCACCTTCACTCCATTCTGATAATGAGATAGCTTTTCTACTTGACAAGGACAAACTTCTTTCTACATCTCCCCTCTTGTCTTCTCTGGCAGATTGCCTCCACCATCATACCTACCCTTTCTCTGATCTTCAATCTTTTCCTATCTAATGGATCTTCCCATACTGTTTACAAACATATCCAAGTCTGCTAATTAGACCCTACTATGCCCTCCAAATATCATTCTCTGCTTGCCTCCATTTTTCTCATCTCACCAACTTTCTGTGGACTGTTTACCAATCTTGTGATTCAACAGAAAAACTCTCCCCCCCAACCCCTGCTCTCTCCAAAGTTATCAGTGATCTCTGCTAATGCATTCTTTTCAGTATTTATCATTCTTTTTCTCTGCAATATTTGATTTCTCTGCAAAAATTTGATACCACTTTATTCTTCAGGACAATTTCTTCTCTGAGTTTTCTTGAAAATCCTCTCTTTTGGTCTTCTTCCTACATGTTTGACTGTTCCTTCTATCCCCTCTTTTGGAGGTTCTTCATTCACTGTGATTATCCCCAAGGCTCTGCCCTAGACCTTCTTCAGTTTATTCCTCTTTATTTTCTCACCAGATCTCATCACCTCCCAAGGGCTCAATTATTATCTCTGTATAGATAATTCCTAGGTCTATTTATCCAGCTCTAATTTTGCTCCTGAGAGACTAATCTTTCTTCATATTGCTAACCTACTGTTGGACATTTTGAAACAGAAGTTCCAAAAACATCTCAAATTTAACATATTCAAAACAGAACTTATTGCTTAATTCCTGCCTGTCCCCTGCCTGTCTTCTTTCTTCAGAACATCTCTATGATTGTCGAGGCACCCAGGTTTTCAAGTTTAGTGTCATCCTTGAAGGCTCACTCTCTCTTATCCCATATAGCCAATGTATTATAAAATCTTGTTTCGCCCTTTATAGCATCGCTCATAACTATATATCTCCTTTCTTCTCATATAGAGACACTCACATTTAGGCCCTTATTGTCTTAACCCCTTGTCTAGACCATTACAATAGCCATCTAATTGCCATACCGTCCCCTCCTTCAACATTCCAATCCCTCTTCTACTTGACTGACTGAAATGATTTTCCTAAACTGCAGGCCTGAAGGGTAGAACCAAGATGGTGGAGTAGTAAAAGCAGTACAAGTGCCCTTCAAAATCTTCCCCAAACAGGGGGAAGCTAGTTCTCAATCAGTGGATTGAGAACCAGGCCTAGAGATGGGAAGTCCTAGAATCAAATCTGGCCTAAGATCCTTCCTAGCTGTGTGACCCTAGGCAAGTCACTTAACCTCCATTGCCTATCCCTTAATATTCTTCTATCTTCAAATCAATACATAGTATTAATTCTAAAATGGAAGGTAAAAGTCTTTTTTAATCATCTTCAAACAGACCTAGAAAATAAGTAGATTGAATTCTAATGGGGAAATCCAAGAAAACATCTGTTATTTTCCCAAGTCACATCAGCCTAAGGAGAGAGATCTGTAGATCCTAGGGGATAGGAATGGCTTTGAGGAACATTACAGGAAGAGGCCAGGCACTAGATCAAGAAGAAGTCCTAGATTCATAACTGGATGCTTTCCTGGGAAGAAGTGCCATCTGACAACTTTGTCACCCATCATCCAGTTCTGGCTTCCAGATCCAAGGCAGACTGAAGAGAGGAATTTGTGCTCAGGGGTGAGGTTTTGGGGTAATGGGTGGTCACAAACCCAGGCCATATAATGAGAGAGGAGTAAGTTCAGAGCCAAGTAGTGGCAGTGTGACTCAAACCCTAGGAAAAGAACAAAGTCTCATTTCTACCTTCTAACTCAGTCTAAATTCTTCAGAGGAATAACCAGGGCAAGAATTCCAGACTAAAGGGGAAGACTATAGTTCTATACTCTGAACTAAAAGAATTTCCTAACTGGCTGATGGTGACAAAGTCCAACAACAACCTATTGTTGCTCAGACCCTAACTCAAGTCAGAAGCTTACAAAATTCAAACCAGGGGGCCATTGATCAGACTTTGTCCTAGATAAAAACCATTTTGAGGATATCGAAAGCTTGTAGATCCCCAATGTAAGCTGTCTCTGAGATCCTGGAATAACATAACATTCATTACTACACACCCCAGGTAACCATCCAATGAGCCCAAACATTTCCTCCATAACTGTACAAAGCATTTTTCTAATCAAGTCTGAAGTCAGGAAGTTAAAATAATCAGCAAACAAAAACAGGGATACTCAAGACACAAACCCAAAAGAAGAGTATAACTATAAAATATTCATAAGAAAAATGTCAAAGAAGAACATGGGTTGGACATAGAGTCAACTAGAATTCCTGAAAGAGATAAAACAAGAATTTTTAAAAAGTTTTTATAAACTAAATTGTCCATCTCCATGTCCATGTCACAACTCTAGGACAAAGAAGAGCACTAGCACTTGTGGTAGCAAAGAACGAGCACTAGCACTTGTAACTGCAAGGGATCAGGGAATCCTCAAAGGATAAAGATCAGAACACAGAGCAAGAGATCAGAGACTCCATTTCTCCCCAGATCACATCACTGTGGAAGCACAAAAAACTTACAAACAAGAACTATCTGTGAAAATAGCATTGCCCAAAAGCCTTAAGCTTGGGACAGTGTTCCTCCCATCCCCCAAACTGAGAAGAGTCCAACTTTACCATAAAATTCAAAGTCAAGAAATGGGCTGAAAAAGATGAGCAAACAAAAAAAGATTACCTGGCTATAAAAAGCTACTGTAGTGGTAGGGAAGATAAAGACACAAATACAGAAAGCAATGTGAAAATAGCTACAAGCAATGCCTCAAAGAAAAATTCATATTGGAGCCAAGCTCAGCAAAAAATATTGAAAGAACTAAAGAATGAGCAAAAAATTATTTCAGAAATCAAACAAGAGGACAAAAGAGGAAAATGGAGGGAAAATCAGAGTGATACAAGGAAATTATGAAGAAAGAATGAACAGTTTGGTAAGAGAGAAAAAATACTAAAGAAAAATTGTAATTGAGCAAGTAAAAATTAATGACTCTACAAGACATCAAGAAGCAAAACAAAATCAACAGAATAAAAAACTGAAGCAATGTCAAATATCTCATTGGAAAAACATTTGACCTGGAAAATAGATCTAGGATAGCTAACTTAAGAATTATTGGAAATCTGTGATTTAAAAAAAAGAACCTAAACATCACATTTCAAGAAATTATAAAGGAAAACTCCATTAATACCTTAGAACCAGAGGGCAAAATAGAAATTGAAAGAATTGACTGATCACCTCCAAAAAGAGAGACCCAAAAGAAAACTCCAAGCAATATTATAGCCAAGTTCCAGTGTTTCCAGGTCAAGGAGAAAATGCTGTAAGAAGTCAGAAAGAGACCATACCTTGGAGCTAGAGTCAGGATCACATAAAATTTAGTAGCTACCACATTAAAGAGGCAGAAGACTTGATATATGATATTCTTGAAGGCAAAGGAGCTAAGATTACAATCCAGAATAGTCCACCTAGCAAAAATGGACAAGACTCAAATGAGGCATAAAATGTAAACATGTGTGACCCTGGGCTAGTCACCTAACCTCCAATGCCTAGCCCTTGCCACTCTTCTGCCTTAGAATCAATACATAGTAGGGCTTTTGTGGCTTTGGGATTCTCACTGCAATCCACTGATGATCTCTGGATGCCAGGAGTCAAGATGGTCTCAAGTACCAGGTTGTGAGGGTTTTGCTTGAAGCACTGTCCACCAGAACTCAAACTTCTCCTCCTCCCTTGGCTCTGTAGATTTTGTCCTTTTTGCTAGATGCCACACCACACAGGATCCCAAGGAAAATCAGGATGCAAGATGTCCTTTTACTCTGAGTGCTCCCAGGGCTAACCACAGTTTGTGTTAACCCCTAATGGAGTCCTTTCTCAGAGCCAAGTCCCCTCTTCCTGCTCTTTCATTCCAACCTGGAATTCCTAGCTCCAGTTCCTTCCTGCTATGTACTTCCTAATCAATACCTATTCTAATCTTCCTCACAACAATATGGTACCCACAAAAATTGACTACGTATTATGGCATAAAAAAGTCACAAACATATTCCAATAAATCATAAAAGAAAACTACCTAGATCACTTAAAAACAGAAGACTAAAGGAAGACTCCACTGGTCACCTCTTGAAAGAAACCCCAATGTGAAAATTCTCATCATTCCTATATGTGTCCATAAAAATTTGTATTATGTGTTCTTACAAGAGAAAAGGAAAACTAAACTGCAACTTTCCATGTCAACAATAAAAATAAAAACAATTTTTGAAGTACTTATCCTGAATATCTTTTCCTTCAGAACTAAAAAAACAATGAAAATTCTACATTTAAAAATGTTGCAAATATTAAATAATTTCTCTCTACTGCTTTACTTTTCTTAAGTAAATGTATTCTTTTTTCATTTGTTTTAAACCCTTATCTTCCATCTTAGAATCAATACTTTGTTGTCCAAGGCAGAAGAGTGGTAAGGGCTAAGCAGTGGGGGTTAAATGACTTGCCTAGGAAGTTTCTGAAGCCACATTTGAACTCAAAACCTCTGGTCTCTAGGTTTGGTTCTTATCCACTGAGCTACCTAGCTGCCTCCGGTAGATATCTTTTTAATAATAGTTAAAAGTTTTTTTTATCCCTAAGAAAATTATAGAATCTATGCACAACTTAGCAAGTTGTAGTTTAGCTTTCTTTTTCTCTTATAAGAATACATATACAAATTTATATGGACACATATAGGAATGATGAGAATTTTAGGAAATTCTAATTAAATAAAAAGCAGAAGTTTTGAAAGTTTTATATGTAGTCTGTTGATTCTTATTTAAAAAAAAAGTAATGGAAGTCTTCCTCTTGGATAGCTTCTCTGCCTTTGAAGCCAGGGACTCTTCTCAAGATACTAGCACTGTTTCTCAATTGTAGGTAATTTGCCAAATTATCGTGGTCAGAATGTCCTCTCTCCCTGGTAAGCACTAATTTTATAACAAAGAAAACATAGCAACAGAAATATACTTGCTTCCCAGTAAATGTTCTGCACTGTGCCCCAACTAGCCATTTTCTCCTGCTTTATTCATTGGTACCATGTCTATCTGGCAGTATCCTACGGGGCTATTCATCAGTTTATTAATTTTGTCTTACCTTCTTTGCTTACATTGTACGCTATGAAGGAAATGTTTTAGTCCAGTGAAGATATGTGTGTGTGTGTGTGCTGGAATAAAATGTTTTTCTCTCTTGCTTAAAAACACACATATTTGGGTTAAGATGGTGGCAGAGTAAAAAGCAGCGTTTTAACCTCTCCTAACCAAAACATACAGGACTCCTCAAGAAGACATAAAAACAAATCCAGAGGAACAAAGGGACCCCACAACAGGGCGCAGCATTGGAGGTACGTGGAGTCGGGGCATTTCCATGCTATAAAGGGGTGAAACAGCTCTCACTAAAATGCGAGCTGAGCAACCCCCTCCCCCACCCCACACCACCTATAGTGCCAAAGCCAGCACATGAGAACTAGAGCAAGCTTGGGGCATGCATTAAGTCCTTGGCAGCTACCTGGGGTCACCAGGGCCTGTTCCTGAGAGCAGCAAGACTTTAGACCCCAAGAGGCTAAAGAATGTGCATGGACTTTGAACGCAGATCCTGAGCACAGGCACAAGTGTGGGCGAGGACGCAAGCCCAGACATGAATCCTGAGCGCAGGTGAGGACTTAGATCTTGAGTGCAGGCTTGGACCTTGAGTGGGGACCCAGTGCAAAAGGGGTTCACAACTGTGGAAGCAACGCCCTGAGACTGTTAAAGGAGCCTCGGGCAGAGGAACAAGTAAGGGGACCACCAGGAGGCTTGACCCTGAGAACAACTAAGACCTCAGGAGCCTAAAGAGCTCAGACAGACCCTGAGTGTGAGGATAAACCTGAGAGGGTGCAGGGTTAACAATGGCAAGCCAGAGACAAGAACCCCAAAAGAGAAAGATCATCAAGAAGAAATCTGTAACACTCGACAACTTTTACACAGATAAAATCCAGACAAAAGAGCAAACAGCGGAGAAGAACAAACAAGTAATCATATCCAAACCTTCCCAAAATAATGAAAACTGTCCACAAGCTATTGAAGAGTTCAAATCTGAGATGATGAGAAAGATGGAAGAGATTTGGTGAGAGAAGTGGGAAATAGCACAAAAGGAAATAAACAGGTTAGAAGACAGAAACTCCCAATTGAAGAAAGATGCCCCAAAATCAAATGAAATGGTAAGCAAATTGAAAACCAAAATATGGCAAGAAAACAGTTTAAAAGGCAGAATTTTGCAATTGGAAAGTGAGGCCCAGAAATCAAATGAACTGATAAGCAAATTGAACACCAGAAATGAAAATGTTATGTATAATTTTCTGTAAGGAACTCTATTCACTATTATAGTATTCACTATTATAGTAATTAGAAGAATTATTCATAGGGAGAGGTTGGAATACTAAATGGTCTAAGATGATATGGGGGTGGGAAAGAGGGAGGTGAATAGTAGAGGACACCAAAAGAAACTTGAATGAATAAGAAAAATAGGTTATTCTATTACACACAATGGACATGGGAAGGGGAAGGGATGAATACTATTATAAGAAGGAGAGGAAGAGAGCATTAAGAGGTAATATTTAAACCTTACTCTCAGTGTAATTAACCCTGAGAGGGAAGAGTAACTTTATCCATTGGGATATAAAACTCTATCTAACCCTACTGAGAAAGTCAGAAGGGATAAACCAAGGGGAGCAGGGACTGGGAGAGGTCATAAAAGGGAGGGGAGAAGAAGGGGGAGGGAATTCATTAGGCCTTAAAAATAAATAGAGGGGAATAATAAGGGAGAGGGTAGAAAGGGTAGTAAATCAAGGGAGGGCACAAGGGTTACTGGCATAAAACAAACCACTGGTTTAAAAGGAAATAGCGTAAGAAGAAGGAGTGGAACTAGGAGAGAATACCAAAATGTTGGTGAATACACAACTGATAATTATAACTCTGAATGTGAATGGGATGAACTCACTCATAAAAAGGAAGCAAATAGCAGAGTGAATTAGAAACCAAAATCCTACCATATGTTGTCTACAGGAAACACATATGAGGCAGGTGGATATACACAGGTTTAAGGTCAAGGGCTTGAGCAAAATCCTTTGGGCATCAAATGAGAAAAAGAAGGCAGGTGTCACAATTATAATTTCTGACAAAGCCAAAGTAAAAATAGATATGATTAAAAAAGACAGGGAAGGTCATTACATCCTGATTAAAGGCAGTATAAACAATGAGGAAATAACACTGCTCAATATGTATGCACCAAGTGGCATAGCACCCAAATTCATAAAGGAGAAACTGGCAGAGCTCAAGAAGGAAATAGATAGTAAAACCATACTAGTGGGAGATCTAAATATTCCTCTTTCAGATCTAGATAAATCAAACCGAAAAATAAATAAGAAAGAGGTAAGAGAGGTGAATGAAGTCCTAGAAAAATTAGATCTAATTGATATGTGGAGGAAAATAAATAGGGACAAAAAGGAATACACCTTCTTCTCAGCTGCACATGGCACATTCACAAAGATCGACCATGTTATAGGGCATAGAATCATTGCAAACAAATGCAAAAGAGCAGAAATAATAAATGTAACCTTCTCAGATCATAATGCAATAAAAATAATAATTAGTAAGGGCACCTGGACAGGAAAATCAAAAACTAATTGGAAATTAAATAATATGATTCTTCAA
>NC_058132.1:629836780-629852695 GCF_016433145.1 Gracilinanus agilis
AGAGAAGAGAAGAGAAGAGAAGAGAAGAGAAGAGAAGAGAAGAGAAGAGAAGAGAAGAGAAGAGAAGAGAAGAGAAGAGAAGAGAAGAGAAGAGAAGAGAAGAGAAGAGAGAGAAAGGTAAAAATCTAGAAGAGAATATTCTCACCACCTATTTCTTACACTCTTACCTCTCCAACTTCTCGGGAAAGTAGGCTTTTAGTCCTTTCTGTTCCATTGCTTAAAAAAAAAACCTCTTACCTTCTGTCTTAGAATCAATACTGTGTATTGGTTCAAAGCAGAAGAGCAGTAAGGGCTAAGCAATGGGGGTTAAGTGACTTGCCTAGGGTCACATAGCTTGGAAGTGTCTGAGGCCAGATTTAAACCCAGGACCTTTTGTCTCTAGCCCTGGCTCTCTAACCACTTAGTTACCTAGCTATTCTTTTCATTATGCTGAATCTTAGTGTAGGTTTTGATGCAGTGTGACCCCTTGATTGGTAATTCAACATTAAAAGGAAACTATTTGTATGAATAAAAGATAATTAGTTTGCACTGCCTATATTTGACAATTTCTGTTAAAAGTATTATAGTGCTCTGAAAATATTTGGGGGAAAAAGAATAAAATTCTCATTTTTATTGCCTTAACCAAAAGCCTGACACCAAAAGCCTGTACTATTTACCACATATTAACAAAACATTTTCTTATATCTCAGGAGTCTAACCACACACTCATACTCTAAGATGACCCATTTTACAGAAAATTTCAAAGATGGACTTCTTTTCTTAACTAATTCTTAATTACCCCAAATTTCCAATATGCAACTTTTGTAAGATGCTAAAGAAGTTGAAAGAAATTGAGTTTATATAGCCTGAATAAGAGGATGTTTACTAGGAATGAGAAGAGACATTTAAAACCTATGTGGTTAAGCAGTTACTCATTTTAGAATCGTCAAAGGAAGAACTGTATATTTTACTTCAGTAGGTTATTACATTTTTCTGTCCTTTTAGCCTGATGAGTTCTTATTTCTATTTTTGTAACATGAAGATAGAAAGTAATTAATCTATGTTAGAGTTTCAGAGTCTTCCTCAAAACTGAAGTTTGTCATTTTCATCATAGTATAGTAGAAATCGAGTGCTAGACTCTGAATTAGTGACCTGGGTTTGAATTCTATCCCATCTACCATCACTGGGTAGACCTTAGTCACTTGTTTGCATAGAGCGTCAGTTTTCTCATATACAAAATAAAGATAAAAATACTTGTACTTGCATGGTGTAATTAGATGGCAGACAGCTTGTCTTCACATTCAGGGAATCCAAGTTCCAACTTTGACATATATTGGCAGGATGACCTTGGGTAATGATTTAACCTTTCAACCTCAGTTTCATCATTTATAAAATGGGGGGGTTATAATAATACTGCCCTTACAATGTTGGAAGGATCAATGAGATAATGTACAAATCCTTACGTTCTCAAAGCACTCCATAGATGCTAGCTAGTAATATTATTTTCCAGAGCAGTTAGCTAGCACAGTGGATAGAGCACTAGGCTTGGATTTGGGAGGACTTGAGTTTAAATCTGGGCTCAGATAACACCTACCTGTGTGACCCTGGAAAAGTCACTTAACCCCATTTGCCTAGCCCTTGTCATTCTTCTATCTTAGATACTAAGTTAGAAAGTAAGGGTACATATTTATATATGCATATATATACACACAAACATACATAATTTTCACATACTATCAGTTCTAATAATTAGTCTTATTGCTTGGAGGATAAGTTCAGGACATTAGAATCAAAGACAGTTTTACTTTTGTTCTGTGCTTTTCCTAACTCCAATATGTATAAAAGTACCTAAATTTTCAAGAAAAATATATTTAAACATTTAAGGGAAGAATAGTAATTACATTATCATCTCACTTTCCAGCAAAAAGAAATCAATGACTTCCTTTTAAAGGCACCTATCTGTTTTCATAGAAAACTTATTTGTTATTTTTGCATTATGTAAAATCGATGATCCTTGACAGGATCTTTTAAGTGTTTTAAAGACATCTGGAAAAGCTGGTTTGATCCAATGCCATGTGCACAATTGGTGATAATAGCCTTATCACTTAAATTATTAATAAAGCTTGCCCATTAAGATAAAATGAATAAGACCAATAAGCTATCAAGTAGGGATTGAGTAAGACTGTATGCAATTTCAAAAACAATAGCAGCAAACACTTTCATTGTTTTATTTTTGAAAATTTTTGCTAAGCTTAATTTTTTTAAAGGTACATTATTTTACTTTCCATTTCCTATTCAAGTGGTTTTTTTTTCACTGAACAGTAAAACTGTGCTTCTGTTCTACTCTGTGCATGGTGTACTATGCTGCTATGAAAGAAATATCACAGTAGATGGCAGGAAGCAATTCCACCAGTGCTGCAGATCTCAACTCATCCAAATCTTCCCCTTCTGTGAAATTCCTGGCTTTTTCCTCTCAGAGTCTCCTGGAAGAGTTCAGCCAAAAACTGGGAAGCCTTTCTCTTGAACTTTCTCCATTCTGTGAGTGCCTACAGTATCACTCAAGTTGCTCATCTCTTATCCTTTGATCTCACAACATAACAGATCTACTTCCCTTTCAGGTCAACCAGACCCTTCTGGGTCACTAGATTCCCAATTCCCATATATTTTCCATTGAACTATGCTGCTTCATCACACTAAACTTTTATCTTGACTTCTACTGCCAAACAAGATACTTTAGGCTTTGGTACAGCTTTGGAAGTTCATTATATTTATATACTAAGAAAAAATCCAGCAGGAAACCTAAAGCCCATTTAATAGATAATATTTTTATTACCTTGGTAACTCCAGATTACAGGTGCCTTATGGTCAGAATTCCCTATAAATCATTGATGGGCAAACTATGGCCTGTGGGCCAGATTTGGCCCTCTGAAATGTTCTATTGGCCCATGCGACATTATTCCTAATCTGACCACTACAATGAGTAGGATACAATGCAATGAAACTTTGAAAGACTTGCCTTAGAAACAGACTGATGAGCATTTCCTTTCCTTTGGCCCCCTCTTTAAAAAGTCTGCCCATCACTGCTCTAAATCACAGCTCCTGAGTCCCCACCAAGAATTTTGATTTTATTGGTCAGCTAGAGGACTCAATTCAAAGCTAAAACAAATATTTGATGAAATGACAGAGATAACATAAAATAAAATAACAACAGAATGCTTCTTTCATAAACCACTAGCTCCCATGCCCACAAATGCATAAACCCTTACTGGGAAGAGTGGACGTATATGGGAATCAAGTGTGGAACACACACATAAATAGAGAACGTGTGTTTGGGGTGCTGGAATATTCAGGCAAAGAGTTACCAGGTCCTACGCATAGTGGGAAATAACTCATGCCTCCAGCACTGCTGAGTTGCTGATGTCCTCTGAAGATGTTCTCATCCTGTTCCTTGTATGTCTGTTCCAACTGATCTTCAGGATCATCTCATGCTAGGGATGCCGTGCTTAGTAAATTCCCTTCTCTAAAGCACTATTAAATTCCTTTCAGTCTCCCTGAGCTGGGCCTCTGTAGTCTTCAGAATCAATGCTATCTTTAATGTCACCTGCCACCCTGCCTTGTGGGAGATATATGATCAATAAGCCTCTTCCTTGATAGAGCGGGTGATGACAGAATTACTCATGGGAGGTTGTGATGGATGTCCAGTATAAGATCACACCTGTTCTTTGAACTCCTCATTCTTCTGCTGGCTCTAATTCCTGGAGTTCAACTGTCATATGACTTATAGTCAGAAATAA
Organism: Gracilinanus agilis; assembly: GCF_016433145.1. NCBI lineage: Eukaryota > Metazoa > Chordata > Mammalia > Didelphimorphia > Didelphidae > Gracilinanus > Gracilinanus agilis. The sequence continues at coordinate 629,840,554 of NC_058132.1, forward strand.
ATTTTAACTCTCAGTTCTTAGGCTATCTCCTTGGTTAGAGCAAGTATCTTCAAGGCTTTACCATCTCAAATGGAAAAGGAAACATGTAAAAGAAACCATGATGAGGAATCTGCCTTCGGTCTCTTCCTTTTGCTTGTCTCTTCCATGTAAATCATAAAGACTGGACTGGGAAAGAATGGGGGGAAAATGCTCCATTTTGCCACAGTTTGGAGTCTCTATGGTCTCCCAATACCTTTTGGTAAAGTTTCTTTAGGAATATGTAAGGAGGAATTGAGATTATTTCCTCAGTGTTCTCTAAACATATCTGTCTGGTTCATAGAACAGTGCTTCCATTCATTTTATTCTTTGAGATTACTCTTAGTGTTTTTTCTAGTCTATAAAAGTTCTATACATCCTTTGAGGCCCAGTTTAAATCCTAGTTATTTCAATAAACTTTCCCTGACTACTATTATAACCCAGATTTTAAGCCTGGAGCATTTGTATAAGACTCTCTTCATTGGTGAAAAGAATGATGCCTCAATGCTGCCTCTGTGTGAGGTTCAGGGTTGTGGCAAGAGCTTTGGGAGAGGAGAGACTTTCAGTTTTCCCTTATATGTCTGCTTCTCAAAGTCTGCTCTCTCTTTCCTCAGGTCTATCTTTAAGGGTAATCTGGAAGTATATGGAAGAATATCTGTCCTCTCTAAAGCTCTCATACCACTCTGCCCCTTATACAGCTTAAGCAAACATCATTAAGTTATCACTTCTTCCACCAATTAACTCTTATGCTAATGATCTAGGCTTGAAACCTGGACCCTACAATAGTTTTACTTAAGCTCTTTTCCTTCTGAATTACTCTAGCATTGATATTATCACACCATTTTACACTTAATAATATGCTATTTTATATTATCTGCTATTGATTTACATCATTTAGTCTATTTTTTATCAGTGTGGAAGTCCCTTGAAGGAAGGGATAATGTCTTATACATATTTTTACCTGCACAATACCAATCACAGTGCTAAGCACATAGTATTCCCTCAAAAAATACTTACTAATTGGTTATATACATTATAGACATTTGTGTTTGCTAATAATAGTTCATTTTTTCATAATTCCTTGTTTCATTCATTTTAATGTTATTGATACACTTTATATCACCTTCATTTCCAAATGTATCCCTCCTTCCCCTCCTATCCAGAGAGCTCTCCCATACAACAAAGAAGAGAAAAGATCGTTCAGCAACACTAACAATTCAGCTAAATCAGTGTTCCAAGTCTGAACTTCTACCACAACAAAGAAGGGAGGAGAATTACATTTTCTCACCTCTTCTAAACCAAACTTGGTCATTGTGAGTGCATGGCATTTAGCTTCAGGCATTTTTCTTCTTTCTGCCTACATAGCTGTAGACATTGTTTTTATTGTTTCCACGGTTTGGCTTATTTCAATTTGCATCAGTTCATAGAGATCTTCTCATGCTTCTCTGAAATTAGCATATTCATGATCTTTGATGGCAGAATAATATTCTATTATATTCATGTACCACAATTTATTTAGTTATTCTCTAATCTACGGGCATTCACTTTGTTTCAAGTTCTTTGCTACCACAAGAAGTGTTGCTAGGAAGGAACAAGAACACCTCAAGTTTTACAAAGCACCATCCTCATTGAAAAAATGTCATAATTCCCATTTTCCCCAAATAGAGGCTTAGTGATGTACTTAGTTAAGTGACCTGCCCAAGTTCACATGGCTATGTAATGACAAAGCCAGGTCTTGCTGACCTCATTTGGGGATTTTCTTGGCCAAGATACTGAATTGGTTTACCATTTCCTCCTCCGGCTCATTTTATAGATGAGGGAACTGAGCAAACAGAAGTGACTTGCCCAGGGTCATACAGATAGTAAATGTCTGAGGCTGGATTTGAACTCATAAAAGTGAGTCTTCCTGACTCCAGGCCCAGTGCCCTATCCATTGTACCACCTAGATTCCCAGTTTTTAGAATTCAAGTTCAATGTTTTTTCTACTCTACCAATCTGTAGAATGTGAAAACAGGCATGGCTACCTGTAGAGTAGGATGGCATGAGAAATATAGGCAACACTGACATAGTTTTAATAGGTGAATACATTCTCTAAGGTCTTTTTGAATTATCTCCGCTGCTATCACAATATATTATTATTTTTTAGCGCCTTGTGTCTATTTTATTTGAATGTTCTGATCTTGTCTAAAGGGAATTGATAATATGTCTGTGAGGATTAATTTTTCATGTACTGTATTAATTTCTACATATTAGAGAGAATTCTCATGTATTCCTGTGTCTAGGATTCCTGTGTCAGAGATACCGTCTCATCTGCTGCTTCTTGCATTTTCTTTTTCCTTGGGAATCCCAAGGAATATCTTCCTTTTTGACAGAGTTGGGTTAATAAATGTAAGGGAGAAGGGTGTACTTGCAAAATTTCACCTGTGAGTTCAGGGAAGGACTGAGGATCTGATGGGCTACCTCTTAATTAGTGATCACCAATTAAAGATGTCTTGGGATGTGCAAGAGGGGCCGAATGAGCTTCCAAAAATGTATATAGGTACGTAGGCCAGGAATTTCCATTTTTCTTATGATGATTGAGAGAGTCATTTGACCATAAATAGGATGCCTTGACCTTCAAATAATAAACTATTTGAAAATGAAGAAAAATTGGTCTCCTGAAATAATTTTAACTGCTACTTGTCAGAGTGACAAGCTTCTGTTTGACCCTGGCACCTTAGTCTTTGAGTATTTCTTTAAATTTAAATTTATTTATTTGTTCCTTTGCTTATTTGTCATTAAAATTGTATTAAATTGTATTAAAATACCGAGTTAACTCCCTCCCTCCCCGCCTCCCATTAGAGAAGTCATTATGCTCCTTGTTTAAGCCACTGTCCTACAGTTCTCCCTGTTCTTCCAGTGCTATGTGACTTTCTCATGCTAGCTATTGCTGCTCGCCAGATGGCAGAGACATGATGGGAAACCCTCCAAGTCTCAGCTGCCTCTCTTGCCAGTGGCAGTCCCATCATGTGATCCACCTACTTATTCCACTCACTACCCCTAAGACTGCTACTCAGTGTAAAAACATTAGCAAGGCCTTAATTAATGATGTGTATTAAGGAAAGATGTCTTGCCATATGGTATAAATAAATGCTTCATTTGAGAAGTTTGATGTAAACAATTTCCATTTTTTTTAAGCTGAAAGAAGTATTGCAAGTTGCATACAAAATTCCTACGTAGGATAGCCAGTCTAAAATCAATATTGATCGATGGACTGAGAGTCAGGCCTAGAGACAGGAGGTCCTTGGTTCAAATCTGGCCTCAGTCACTTCCCAGCTGTGTGACCCTGGGCAAGTCACTTGACCCCCATTGCCCACCCTTACCACTCCTCCACCTAGGAGCCAATACCCAGAAGTTAAGGGTTTAAAAAAATAAAATAAAATCAATATTGAACATAAGTAAACAAGTAGCAGAATTTTTAAGAGAGATATAAATGATCTTAATATGTTGAGTTCTATGACGGTTTATTCTCTTATCTAGTTTTGTGACAGTCCAAGCAACTTGGTTCCACAGGAGGTGAAATCAGAAAGAATTGAATTCAGATCTGGCCTCAGCTGTGGGCAAGCCACCTAACTGCTGCCTACCTCAGTTTCCTCATATGTAAAATGGGGATAATCTCTGGGGGTTGTTGTGAGGAACAAATATATGTAAAGGGCTTTGCAAACTTTGAAGCACTATTTAAACACTGCCTATGATTATTAAAGTTTCCTCAAAAGAAGTCTCAAAATCCTGAAGAAAAAAATCCTTTAAAAATATTTAGTTCCATTTAAATTAAAAAATAAATAATACCATGCATGAATGGGAGTTGTCAGGGAGGAAATAGAAGTGAAGGAAGGAAAGGAAATGGGAAGAGAAAGGAAGCAGAAAGGAAAGAAGAGAAGAAAGACAAAAGAGGAGGAATTGTGGTAGTGACTCAAAAAAGAAATGAATCAAAGGATGACTGTGCACCAGTGAGGGCAGAGATGAAGGAAGAGAGCCTCCATTTGTCATGGACCCAGGCAGCTTATTTCATCACTCCCTCCAGCAGGGTGTTCTGCTACTCAGCTGGAGGTGATCAATATGTCAAAGGCTGCCAAAAGGGAGAAGGGGAAAGATTGAGAAGAGACTATTGGATTTGGCAATTAGAAGGTCACCGTGGTCAGAGCTCTGTCTACAAAGTGATGGCATAGGAGGTCAGATTACAGAGATTTAAAAAATCTGGGTGTCGCTCTGTGTGCTTGTATGTTTTCTAAAATGTTGTTTTGACAAAAACACTTGGGTAGTGCCTAAGAAAGGGCTTTTTCCTCCTATTTATGTAATGGTGTTACTCATCCTTCTCTTGACAATTATTATGTAACCACTCTTATTCATTTTGCATCTTTGTGCTATCGTTTCTAATTAATTGTAGCCCTCCCCTTTTTTTGCTGATAAACTGTTGCACCCTTTATAGCCGTTATAAAAAAATGATATCAGTGTAGTGGAATGAAGACACTGAGATCTAGCCCTGTTCTGGATGAAGTCATAAAGGGCCAATAATAATTCTTCCTTTGGCAAAATTCCCGGTAATACCAATGTGGCTTATGTCCGAGTCAAGGCTAGAATACAATGATTTTAACCTTTTTGGGGCATGAAGTAACCTATCATTATTTCATATGCAGACTTTATCTTTGCTTCCCTTTCCCTTTCTTCTCAAATTATGAGTCAACAAACATTTATTGCTGCTCCTGTTGTCCTTCCAGCATACAGAACTTTTCTTATTCCCAAGAACTATAAGTCTATGGGATTTTCTTGGCAAAGATACTGGAGTTGTTTGTCATTTTCATCTCTGGTGGATCCTTTTATCAGACAATCAATTAAGTAGCATGCCTAGAGTCACATAACTAAGAACTGTCTGAGCCTGGACTTGAATTCAGGGTTTTCTGACTCTGGGTCCAGTGATCTATCCACCGAGTCACCAGTTGCTTCATTTGCTTACTCTCTGCCTGGCATTGTGCTACATTCCAACATTCTTTCATGGTAATCTCATCTCTCTCCCATGGTATCAATAATTACTTCTATTTACATTCAAATCAATTCAACAGTTATTTATTAGCTCTGTGAGAATCCTACTGTGCTAAGCACAAGCACTAGCTAAAGTAGATCCCTGTCCTCATGGAGCTTATAGTTTAGTGGAGGATAAGGCACAGATACTATACAGATAGCTACAATACATGATAAATGGCTTTGATGGACAGAGAAGAAAATGCTACATGAGATCTAAAGGTAGGAATTTTTGGAAAGAGGACAAGCCACTCTAAGTGGGGATGCTAGGGAGTTCGAGAATTGAATGTGTTTATAAGTGCTGCACATTTGGTTAGGCCATGTGAGTTGGGCCCAGAGATGAATCCCATTTCTGCTCTTATTTGTTCTAATGAATATGCTTTGTATTTGAGTGTTTATTAGAAACTAACTGCTTGCTGATGATTGTGGATACTGTTGTGAGAGCTATAAATGAGCTAAATACCAGTTTCCATGGACACTCTCAAAGTAGGGCAAACCTGGGCCATACTTGTGTCACTAGAGAGGAGTTTCTTAAGAGTGAACCCAGTTTAATGGCTATATGAAGTGGAATCCTACTTAGCACTTGGTAAGATGTATTTGTATCTTAGATGAAGTCATAGAAGATATGTTTATCATTTTGGTAAATGGCCCCAAAATGGTTTGTTAAGTTGAATGACAGAGTCAGAATCCAAGTAGATATTGATAGGCTCCTGGAACAATAAATCCCACTGAATAAGATGAATTTTGATAGGGATAATTATTGGAGTCCTCTGTCTACGAATCTAACACTTTCTACTGTTGGCCCCATGCAGAAGAATAAGGTACAAGTTGGAAAGATACGACAAATATAGAGTAAAACTTCCTAACCTTTAGAGCAACTGGAAAATGAATGAATTGTCCTGGGAGGGAGTAGATTACTTTTAAACAGAGACTGAATGATTATCACTTTTTTGAGGATGCACAGTGATTCCCAAAGTGGGCACTACCACCCCCTGGTGGGTGCTACAGTGATCCAGAGAAGCAGTGATGGCCACAGGTGCATTTTTCTTTCCTATTAATTGCTATTAAAATTTTAAAAAAAAATAATTTCCAGGGGGCTAAGTAATATTTTTTCTGGAAAGGGGGTGGCAAACCAAAAAAGTTTGGGAACCACTGCAGTTGGCCTCTGCAGTTCCTCACAATTCTGAGTTTCAATGATTCTCTAGCATTTCTGAATCTATGGGATGTGAAAATATTCAGCAAGAGGCCATGATCAGTAAGAGAGAAGAAAAGAAGGAAGAAATAAAAAAAGGAAGGAAGGAAATAAGCAATTAAGTGTCAAGAACTGTGCTAAGTATGTTATAAATATTATCTCACTTGATCTTCACCATGACCATGGGAGGTGGGTGTCATTTTCCATGTTTTTGAGTTGAGGAAACTGAGGAAGAAAGATGCTAAATGATTTATCCATCTAATTTGCCCAGCTAATAAGTGTCTGAGGCTGGATTTGAAACTCTAGTCTTCCTGACTCCAGGACTCTATCTACTATGCCTCACCTAGTTGTATTGCCAAATGCTACAAAGAGCTTAAGGAAAAAATTGATGGAAGTGGAAGATGGGAGCAGGAGAAGGCCATTAGATTTGGCAATTAGGAGATTATTGTTATATATATATATTATATATAGCAAATAGGAGATTATATATGTGTGTGTATATATATATATATGTATATATATAATAGTGACCTTTGAGAAAGCATTTTCAACAGTGGAGTGAGTGTAGAAGCTAGAACACAATGATTTCAGGAGATGGTAAAGGCAGTATATGTTTTTTAATACATTTATTATTGAATGGATTGAAGGAAAAAGACCTCTAGCTGAATAGAGTAGAAGAGTCAACTTTTTAGGACTGGGGAGACTTGAGCATCTTTGAAGGCAGAGGAGAAATCTATGAAAGGAGGGTGTTATGAATGCTGGTATGGTAGGTAGGGCACTAGGCTTGGACATTTGCTAGCTATATGGCACTAAGGACATCTCTTAATTGATCTGTGCCTATCTATTTTCATTTATAAAATGAAGGAGTTGGACCTGATGGCTTTTATCATGATCAAGTTCCTTCTAGACCTAAATGATGATCTTTTAAATTGAAAGAAGGGAATGGGATCAAGGGCATAGGTAGAGAGGGATTAGCCTTTTTGAGGAGAGGTATCCATTTTTCCTGGAACCAGAGGAAAAGAGGAAATAAAGAACTCTCAGATTTCCATTTCTAACCTTCACTATTCCCTTCATCTCCTGTCTCAGATTTCCAACCTGAACATCTCCATCTAGATGTTCCACTGGCATCTCAAACACTTATTTTATCTTCCACTTAAAGCTTTCCTCTCCTCCTAACACTTCAGATGATGGCAATGCTATTCTCCAAGTCCCCAGCACTCACAAACTTGAAGTCATTTGTGGCTTTTCATTCTTCACCCTTCACATTCCATCTGTTGCCAAGTCCACAGACCTTTCCCTGACTGTTCCTACCTGGAAATGATATCTCCTGAATTTGGATTCAGAATTCAGAAAAGAGTCACTCTGTTTGACTTTTATACATTTAATCATTTTCCCTAACCTTTTTCATAGATATTTACGTATGATTTTTCCTTCTTCTAGATTGTAAACACCCCAAGAGAAGGAACGATATTTTTTTGTCCTTGTGTTCCTATTGGCTTGTAGACTGAAGATACAAAATATGTATTCATTGAATTAAATTGAATCAAGAAGACAGGATTTTCATTACAAGCAGTATGAAATTTGCTGTGCATTGTTGTTCTTTGCCAGGGAAAACAGAATTGTGTAATAAGAATAGTTTTTGCAAGCTTGAATATCTAGGAAGTTGGTTGCCCACTTTTGTGTCACTGAAAAAGAATGTTTCTTTGAAACAGTGAAGAATATTTTGGCCTAAGGACTTGATTCTGAGAATTCGGAGCAGAGAAGGATATTCTAAGTCTTCAGAATCACAACCTCATAGGATGTCAGAATTGAAAGGTAGCTCAGAGGCCATCAGTCCAATCGATAACCAACAAGAATCCCTGTTACAATATTCCTGATTAATTGTCAGCCAGTCTTTTCCTGAAGTCTTTCAGTGAAAGGGAACCCACTCCTTCCTGGGACAACCCTTTCTACTCTTGGAGGGTTCTGTTAAAATGATTTTCTTTAGACAAGTCTAAATCTCCCTTCTTCAGATTTCATCTTTTACTTTTGGTTTTGCCCTATGGGGCCAAGTAGAAGTAGAAACAGAAGTCTAATTCCTTTATCACATGACAGCCCTTCCAATGTTTAAAAGCAGTTGTCTTGTTAGGTGTCAAGAGTAGAAAAAGTGTTGGGCTTGAAGCTGGAAAGACCTGAGTTCAAATTCAGCCTTATACACTAGCCATGTGACCCTGGACAAATCATTTAACCCTGTTTATCTCAGTTTCCTCAGCTGTAAAATGAGCTGAAGGAAATGGCAAACCACTCCAGTGTATCCCTGTCAAGAAAACCCCAGATGCGGTCATGACTGAAAATGATTGAACAAAAAAAGCTCCAATCTATAGCAGTCACAAATCATTTAACCTCTATCTGCCTCAGTTTCTTCAGTTGTAAAATGGGGATAATAATAGCTCCTACTTTGCGGGGTGGTTATAAAGATCAAATGAGATGTCTGTAAAATGTTTAGTATAGTGCTTGGGAGACTGGAGATGTTTAATAAATGCTTATTTCCTTCCTGTCTTCCCTGTAGTCTTCTACAAATTAATCTTCTCTTTTCTATCTCCAGTTCTTTCAACTGAACCTCAAATGGCAAGAACTTCACCATTCTGGTAACCTTTCCTTGGACACTCTTCAAGTTATCAATTTTCTTCCTAAAATATAGCACCCAAGACTGAAGACAATACCCCAAATGCTGTCTGTCCAGAGCAGAGTCCAATGGGGATATCAGCTCCATAGTGGAGATACTATACTTCTCTTAATGTAGTCTAAGTCAACATTAGCTTTCTTGCTGCCACACCACCCTCTTGAATCATATTAAGCATTTGTTCCTCAGGCTTTTCAGTCATACTTGACTCTGCATGACCCCATTTGGGGTTTTCTTGGCAAAGACACTGGAGTGGTTTGCCATTTCCTTCTCCAGCTCATTTTGCAGATAAGGAAACTGAGGTGAGTAGGTTTAAGTGACTCATCCAGGGTCACACAGATGACTGCAAGCCTGGCACTCCATCCATTGCTCCATTTGGCTGCCCCATATTAAGCATATAGCCCATTGAAACTTCCAGATCTTTTTCAGACAAACTTCTAGGCCTTCCCTAGCTTGTTCTTGTGAAACTAGTGTTTTGAGAGCAAGTGTACAACTTTAATAGAATTCAATTTAATTAGATTAGGTCCAATTTTTGGGGTGTATTCTTATTGTCATGAGATGTGACAGCTAGCCCTACCAGCTTTGTGTCATATGCAGGTATGATGTGTATTTCATCTGGGCAATAACTTTATCAAAGAAACTGATAAAAAAAAAGTCCCAGGGCCAAAATAGTTCTCAGGAGCATTCCACTAGATGGCTTCTTCCAAGCTCATGTCCAAACATGAATGGCTCTTTTTTGTGTCTGGTCATATGGAACAGCACAGAATAGTTAGGGGGAAAAAAAGCACTTGCTCTGGAGTCAGAAGACCTGGGTTCAAATCCCACCTCTGTTTACTACCTGACCTTGGACAAGTCACTTAATCTCTTTAGGCCTCAGTTTCCTCATTTGTAAAATGGAGGGAGGGTGAACTAGATGATTCTCTGTGCTCCTCTGAGTGGTCCCTTCTAGCTCTGTTTTACAATTCTATAAACTGGTTTGGTTCATAATAGCTCACTGTACTATCATTTTGCCCAGATATTTTTGTCATATACACAAGAATTTTTTCATATACATAAGAATTGCATAAGAGACTTGATCAAACACTTTGCCAAAAGCTGATTTAGTGGTTAGAGCATTGTGTCTGGAGTCATGAAGACTTAACTTCATGAGTTCGAATTCAGACAATTACTCAATTACTAGTTCTGTGACCCTTGGCAAATCACTTAACCCTATTTACCTCAGTTTCCTTATCTGTAAAATGAGCTGGAGAAAGAAATGGCAAGCCATTCCAGTATGAAGTCACAACTGCAAAGGGATAAATAAAAAAGCTGTAGATAAGCAGTCTGGTTTAGTAATTCTGTCATAAAAGGAAATGAACTGATTTTGAGAAAGCTTTTAGTAATCTCCACTTCTTTTTCTACATGTTTACTAACTATTCCTTTCATGACACTTTAAACTATTTTATCAGGATTTAAATATTGTTAAAAAAAAAAGTGACAAGGGATGCTTCCCCAGATAGAGATTATCTCCTTCCCCAAACACTCTAAAGCTTGGTGTTGGTGGAGTTTAGTCATATTAGTTGTGTCCAATTCTTTGTGGCATTTGAGGTTCTTTTTAGCATTCTTTTAAAAGTGCCTCTGATATTTATGGCATAAGAGTCATACCTATAATGTAAATCATTTAACTTCCCTTGGCCCCAATTTCTTCAACTATAAAAATGAAGGGTCTAGCTTAGATGACTGCTGAGGTCCTCTCCAGCCAGAGGTCCTTGATTGTGAGACCTGTCTTCTCATTTTCTCCATTCAATGTTGTCCTGCTTTTTAAGCCTTGTTTATTGCTCATCATCAATCATAGCCCTTGGTGAGGGCACCATGTTACAATTAGCCAAGCATTGTGGGAAATGAAATTCTATGTTCTTAATTATATTTTATATATAACTACATTTTATATGCAAACCTTCAAGTGCTATATAAAAGTCACCAAAATTAAGAATAATAACAGCATCTATATAGCATTTTATTAAATGTCAGCAATTATTAATAACAATAAATGATTTAAGATATTCCTATGTAACCTGCTACTGAGAGACAATGGCAGAAAGGAAACTCTTACTGCATGAGTAGAGGTATGGTAGTCCATCAAAGAGAGATCTTCCTTCAGGTGATGGCAACTTGGAGGATGTTTGATTAGATTTACTTTAAGCATATGGTACCACAGTTTGGGTTGCTGGTCTGTCAGGCATCTAAGTTCTAGTTTTGGAAACAGCATATGTGGATAGAACCCTGGTCTAGAGTCAGGAAGACTGATCTTCTTGAATTCAAACTGGGCCTCAGATACTGTGGGACCCTGGACAAGTCACTCAATCCTGTGTGCCTCAGTTGCAAACCACTCTAGTATCTTTGCCAAGAAAACCCCAAATGGAATCACGAAAAGTTAGAAACAACTGAAATGACTGAACGAGCATAATTTCTCTAATGGACCTCAGGTAATAATTTCCATTGCTTCCACCACCCATTCTTACATCTAGGTTCCTTCCAACCAGATCCCATTGTAGGTGGTCCAAAGATTATTTCTAAATCTAAATCTCATCTGCAATCTGAATGTCATTCTTAACTCCTCATTCACCCCTCATGCCCACTTGTCAAATCGTGTCAATTGTGTGTCTCCATAACACTTTTTATATAAGTTCCCTTCTGACCACTCACACCTTGGCTCAGGCTTTCATCACATCTCCTGGATTAATGAAGGAATTTCCGAGTTGAATTCCCTGTCGAATATATTTCCTCTCTCCAATCCATCTTCCAAAGAACTGCCAAAGGGATTTTCTAAGGTACAGTTATGAGCATGTCATCCCCTACTCTGTAAGCTCCAGCAACCCCCAATTTACTCCAGGTTCAGATGTTTCTTATTTTTTATTTCATCTTTTTTATTCCTATTTTGGAGTAAGATTCAATAAGGGTTATTATTGGGGTTTTATTAGTAATACAATGGTATAGATATATAATTAATAAATATGCATATATGACTTGTACTTCAAAATTTTGCATACTGATGGCTGTGGAATCAAAAAATTTTAGAGAACAATGGTCTTTGACTCCTCTTTTGTCTTCTTTCCCTTGAGGAAAGGAGAAGGAGAAGGAGAGAAAGAAAGAAAGAAAGAAAGAAAGAAAGAAAGAAAGAAAGAAAGAAAGAAAGAAAGAAAGAAAGAAAGAAAGCAAGAAAGAAAGAAAGAAGG
>NC_058132.1:629852949-629888001 GCF_016433145.1 Gracilinanus agilis
GGAAAGGAAAGGAAAGGAAAGGAAAGGAAAGGAAAGGAAAGGAAAGGAAAGGAAAGGAAAGGAAAGGAAAGGAAAGGAAAGGAAAGGAAAGGAAAGGGAGGAAGAGAGGGAGGGAGGGGGGAGAGGGAGAAAGAGAGAGAGAGAAAGAGAGAGAGAGAGAGAGAGAGAGAGAGAGAGAGAGAGAGAGAGAGAGAGAGAGACAGCAAAAAAAAAAAAAAAGTCTCCTGTGGAAGGCCTTTGAACTATGGAGCTTGATCCTCTCTTTAAAGCCCAGAAATTTATTGTTAGCTGAATAGATATTTATTAAATTCCTACTATGTGCCAGGCACCATGCCAGGTGTGTATTTAATAATCTGATTTTCTTTTCCACAGGACATAAAAGCAAAACTTGGAGTGTCTGTTTTATGTGCTGTTTTATGTGTTTTATGTGCCCAGGTCCAGGTAGAGAAGCCCACAATGAGACTAGCCCCACCATGGGGGCAGCCTTGCTGGGAGCCTGACTGGCAAGCTCCAGCACCGGCCACTGAAAGCAGCAAGGGTGTCTGGGCCGTGTCCTGAGGCACACCTCCCCCCTCCAAGGGCCTTACAAGTGGTGGACTTAAGTTATTTGTGGTAAACAACTGATCCCTGGGCAGATTCCACAAGTTCATGGAGGTTGAGTTTTCTCCCCTCTGCCCTCTTCTGGAAGAATCAGGTTTAGAATGAAAAGCATGTATTTAGAAAAGCTCGCTATAACTTAAAAACACCATTTAAATCATCCACTCAGAGGAGGTTTTATCGTTGCCTTTCCTTATCTTAAAAAAATGCATATAGTAGATCTAGATTCAAGTTGAAACCCTGCCTAAGAGACTTACTAGCTGTGTGACGCTGGGCAATACTGTCACCTTCGCTCCGTTCTTCTAGGTTTGGCTCTAAAACAACTGAGTCACCTACTGCCCCTTAGGGATCATATAATCTTACCTCATCATCATACAGATGGGGAAACTGAGGCTTAAAGAGAAGGATTGGACCAAGATCACCTAGACAGTAAGTAGCAGATCTAGGATTCAAACACAGGACTGCTAACTCCAAATCCCCCTCTTTCCTACTGTCCAAATGTATCAGAAGAAATAGCAACAGTAAATGTTCAATGTAATTTCTACCCCTCTCCCTCTTCCCTAAATCCCTTTCTGAGTCATCAGTGGAGTTTGATATATTTCTGGTAAGGGGTTCTTAAACTTTCTTGTGTCAAAACCCTTTGGGGTATTTTGATAGACCCTGTGGACTCCCCCAAATCATGTTCTATCACCTACATTCATAACTGAAGGAAATGCTCATTTTCAGTTAAGATGATTAGAAATAATAATACATTTTTCCCCATCCAAATTCATAGACATCACTGGACCCCAGATAAAGAATGCCTATTACAGATAAAGGAGAAAAGTGGGGAGATCAAGAAGTAGGAGAAGTAGGAACTGCGTAAATATTATTTAATAGAAAAAAGAAATGAGGACCTAGCAGGAAAAGGAATCTCCTGGAACCTTGGAATTCCATTTCTATTCTTTTGATCACTTGCAAATTGTCCTTAACCCTTAATGCTTGAAATAACTACCCAATAACACCCGTGAAAAGCTGTGAGGTACAGACACAAGTTGGATATATTGTAGGTTTGGTTCTAGACCACCTCAAAAAAGTGAGTTATACAAATTTTTTGGTTTCTCGGTACATATGAAAGTTAGGTTTACACTATAATGTACTTTATCGAGTGTATATTAGTATCATTTCTAAAAAAAAAAAAAACAATGACCATACCTTAAATAAAAATATTTTATTACTTAACAAATTTAATACTTTGGGCCACACCCACATTCATCTCTCCAGCCTCCAAAGAAAGGAGGAGGTTCATTTTCTTATCATTTTTTTACAGGGCCAAGCTTGGTCACAATTCAGTAGCTTTCAGGTTTAGCTTTTCTTTCTTTCCATTTACATTGGTGTAGCCTCTGTGTTGTTTTAGTCATTTCCCCCAATCAGTTGGCATCTACTGTTTTAAGTTCTTTGCTATTACACAAAATGCTATTATTCATTAAAAAATAATACTTTGATAAAATTCTTAACCATTATCTGAGCCTTCAGTGAGCTGTGACCTTTTTGTTAGTGGAGGGTCTTGCCCTGATGTTGATGGCTGCTGACTAATCAGAGTGGTGGTTGATGACAGTTGGGTGGATGTGGCAATTTCTTAAAATTAGACAATTAATGCTGCTCCAAATATTTGATTCCCAGATCTGCTGCTTACTGTCTAGGTGATCTTGGTCCAATCCTTCACTCTAAAATTAGACAAAAAAAATTACATGGATTGATTCTTATTTTCATGAAAGGTTTCTCTGTTGCATGAAATGCTCTTTGATTGCATTTTACCCCACAGTAGAACTTCTTACACAATTGGAGTCAATCCTCTCAAACCATGTCTCTGCTTTATCAATTAAGTTTATGTCATAGTTTTCAATAGTGTTGTGTCTCAGGAAATAGGGAGGCCCAAGGAAATGGGGGAATGGCTGGTCAGTGGAGCAATCAGAACACACACAGCATTTATCTATTAAGTTCTCCATCTTATATGGCCATGGTTCATGGATCCCCAAAACAATTACAATAGTAACATCAATACCACTAATTATACTGATTTACAGATAGCTATAGGGATGGCTATATGGTGAGGTAGGTAGGGGGCTAACCTTGAAGTTGGAAGAACTAGAGTCCAAATTTGGCCTCAGATATCAGCTGGGTGACCCTGGGAAAGTCACTTAACCCTGCTTACCTTAGCTACCTGATCTGTAAATGAGTTGGAGAAGGGTAAAGCAAACCATTCCTTCCAGGATCCTTGCTAAGAAAACCTCAAAAGGGGTCATGAAGAGTAGAACATGACTTTGAAAAAAATCAAAAAGTAAAAAACAATGAGACAGGCAGCTAGATGTCTCAGTGGATAGAGGTCTGTGCCTGGAGTCAGGAAAACCTGTTTTCTTTTTTTTTTTTTAAATAGTCACATTCTTTTTTTAAAATTTTTAATATTTCCCCATAGTTACATATTTCATGTTCTTTCCCTCTCCCCCAAACCCCCCTACCCCCTCTTAGCCAACAAACAATTCCATTGGGTTTTGCATGTATCATTGATCAAGACCTAATTCCATATTATTGCTAGTTGGACTAGAGTTATTGTTTAGTGTCTTCATCCCCAATAATATCCCCATCAGGCCATGTGTTCAAGCAGTTGTTTTTCTTCTGTTTTTCTCCTCCCACAGTTCTTCCTCTGAATGTGGCTAGTTTTCTTTCTCATAAGTCCCTCAGCCTTGCTCATTACTGCTAGTAGAGAAGTCCGTTATGTTCAATTGTACCACAGTGTATCAGTCTCTGTGTACAACGTTCTCCTGGTTCTGCTCCTTTCACTCTACATCAATTCCTGGTGGTCTTTCCAGTTCATAAGGAATTCTTCCAGTTCATTATTCCTTTGAGCACAATAGTATTCTATTATCAACAGATACCACAATTTGTTCAGCCATTCCCCAATCGAAGGACATAGGAAAACCTGTTTTCAAATTTGGCTTCAGATAGTTCTTAGTTGTGTGACCCTAAGCAAGTCACTTAACCTCTATATGCCTTAATTGACTAGAGATGGAAATGTCAAACCACTCCAGTATTCTTGCCTATGATAAGGATAATAAGAAAACAATTAGGTCAAGAGGGTCATGAAGAGTTGGACATGACTGAACAACAACCTACTAGCTTACATTTAGGTGGCACTTTATTGCAACAACCCAATGAGGTAGATAGTATGAATGTGAATATCCCCATTTTACAGATGAGGAAACCAAGGTACAGTAAGATGAACAGTCAAAACTATATTCTAAAGAGTTGCAATTACTTCAGCTGCAACCATTGGTTTTACTCTTTGTTTGTTTATTTATTTTTAAGTATTTTTCCATGGTTACATGATTCATATTCTATTCCTCCCCTTAATTCTAAATTGCCTTCCAGAATGGTTGGATCAATTCACAACTCCACCAACAATGCATTAGCACCCCAATTTTGTCCCATCTCCTCCAACATTTATTATTTTCCTTTGCTATTGTATTGGCCAATCTGCTAGGTGTGAGGTGCTAGGTATCTCAGCATTGTTTTGATTTACATTTCTCTAATCAGGAGGGATTTTGAATACTTTTTCTATATGTGTTGATAGTTTTGATTTCTGCATCTGAAAATTGCCTATTCATATCCCTTGACCACTTGTGAATTAAGGAAAGGCTTGATTTCTTATACATTTCACTTAGTTTCTCATAAATTTGAGAAATTAGAATTTTGTCAGAGATTTTTTTATAGATTTTTTCTCAATTTGTTGCTTCCCTTATAATTTTGGTTGCATTGATTTTATTTGTACAAAACAAAACTTTTTAAATTTAACATAATCAAAATTATTCATTTTATATCTTGTAATGTTCTCTATCTCTTGCTTGGTCTTTAATTCTTTTCTTACCCATAGATCTGACAGGTATACTATTCTATGTCCACTCAATTTATTTATAATTACCCTCTTTATATTTAGATCATTTACTCACTCTGAGTTAATCTTGCTATAGGTGGTAAGATGTTGATCTAAACCTAATTTCTCCCATGCTGGTTTCCAATTTTCCCAGCAGTTTTGGTCAAATAGTGAGTTTTTGTCCTAAAAGCTGGGATCTTTGGATTTATCAAACACTGTCTTGCTGAGATCATTTACCCCAGTCTATTCCATTGGTCCTCCCTTCTGTCTCTTAGCCAGTACCAGATTGTTTTGATGATCATTGCTTTATAGTATAGTTTAAGGTCTGGT
This sequence comes from Gracilinanus agilis, assembly GCF_016433145.1. Lineage (NCBI taxonomy): Eukaryota > Metazoa > Chordata > Mammalia > Didelphimorphia > Didelphidae > Gracilinanus > Gracilinanus agilis. Next base: position 629,857,787 of record NC_058132.1, read on the forward strand.
ACTTCGAGGCTGCCATCCTTCACATAGTTTTACTTCTTAAAACAAAACAGAGAACCAGAGTGGTCCATGGCAGAGAGATTCTCTTTGTGAGTAAAAGCAGGTGCTACATATTGCTCCAGCTAATTCAGCTACCTTGGAAAAGATGAATTCCAGTTACCACTTAGAACACACATGCTTCTGAGACATCTCTGGTATTTATTGTAATGTGTGTGTTCAGCAAGCAAGGAAAGAGAATTCCAGTTACTGAACCAATCCAGAAAGGAAAATATTCGGGCATAAATAAATATGCTGCTCATTCAATTACATTATTTTCAATTGATATCATAGGATCTAAATCTGCTACAGGCCTTACATCTAGTCAAACACTTTTCTTCCTCCCTCTCCTTCTTTGCTTCCTTCCTTCCTTCCTTCCTTCCTTCCTTCCTTCCTTCCTTCCTTTCTTTCTTTTTCTTTCTTTCTTCCCTCATTCCTTCCTTCCTTCCTTCCTTCCTTCCTTCCTTTCTTTCTTCCTTTCTCTTTCTCTCTAACTTTTATATAATGCTTATGTGTCAGACACTATGCTAAGCTCTTTACAAATAGCACCTCATTTGATCCACACGACAATGCTGGGAGATAAACACTATTATTACCTCCATTTTACAGTTAAGGGAACTGAGACAGAGGTTAAATGTCTTGACCAAACTCACTCAATTAGTAAGTGTTTGAGGCTGAGTGTGAACTAGTGTCTTCCTGACTCCAGACTTAGTGCTCTATCCACTAAGCCAACTTTTAACAGTGTTTGACCAAGTCTCTTGTGTAATTCTTGTTTGTGTATGTGACAAAATTCTTGGACATATGACAAAAATATTTGGGTAGATGATAGTAAACCAAGGTTGACTCCAAACTGATTCAGAGATTTGTAATACACCTGTTCTACTCTCTCCCCAATTTACGGATGAGGAAAATAAGTCCTATTGAGATGTAGTGCCTTGACCAAGGTTAGATAATAAACAATAGAGTGGGATTTGAACCCAGCCTTTCTGACTCCAGAACAAGTGCTTTTCTCACCATTCTATGCTGCTCTGAATGGTCAGACCCAAAGAAGAATCATTTATGTTTTGCTATCAGCTTGGAAGAAGGCATCTAGTGGAATGCTCCTAGTGGAACTGTTTTGGCTCTGGGCCAATTTTTATCAGTGATTTTGGTTGACTTATATATCACATCTGGATATAGAAAAATTGGACCAAATCTAATCAAATAGAATTTAACATCATTAAAGTCCTGTGCTTGGTTTCAAAACATTAATTTCACAAATGCAAGCTAGGGAAGGCCTAGAAATTTATTTTTAAAAAAAGATCTGTTGGTTCTAGTGGATTGTATCTAAATATAGGACAGCTAAGTGCAATAGCTAGAACACTGGGCCTGAAGTCAGGAAGACTAGTCTTCTAGAGTTCAAATCTGACCTCTGATACTTACTTGCTGTGTGACCCTGGGCAAGTCACTTGACTCTGCCTCATTTTCCTCTTCTGTAAAGTGAATTGAAGAGGGAAATGGCAAATCGCTCCATCATCTTTGCCAAGAAATGAATGAAATTACAAAGACTCAGATGTGATTCAAATACAACAAAGTCCTGGGGGCAGCTGGGTTGCTCAGTGGATTGAGAACCAGGCCTAGAGACAGGAGGCCCTAAATTCAAATCTGATCTCAGACACTTCCTAGCTGTGTGACCCTGGGCAAGTCACTTAACCCCCATTGCCTAGTCCTTACCAATCTTCTGCCTTGGAACCAATATACAGTACTTATTCTAAGATGGAAGGTAAGAGTTTAAAAAAAAAATCCTGTGCTTTTCCCACTGTACCATACTACCCTACACACATTTTTCTGTTTACAACATAATGCCTTGTATAGAATGTTTAATAAATATTCTGTTATTTAATTTACACATTTTAAGAATTAAGAGGGCTAGGATTTATTTAAAAATTATTTACTTTCCTGATAATTAAATTTGGGAAGCAATAGCAAGAAATATTGCAGTTTAAAAAATATTTTTATGCTTTCAGGCTTTTTTTGATTGCACGCGTCCTCACTTTAGCAGAACTTGTATCCATTTTTGAAACAAACAACTCTTCTGTCCTGGGGCAATTATCAAGAGCCATGAACATGAAACTATATGTCTGGGGCAGGACCAGAACCCAGACCTTCTTGACACTTAGGTTGATCTTCTATCCTCTTCTGTCTGGCTTTAACAAGAATGATATATTTTGTTCAGCAGCTCCAACCCGGTAGATTTAGTTCTTAAAACCTCACTTTCTTTAGGACACAAACTCACAAGCCAGGAAAGCAATTCAGTGACTTATGGCCACTTAGAAAATGTTCATCTGTAAATTGCAGAAAAGTTATGAAGAAGAAGAAGGAGAGGAGGAGAAAGAAGGAAGAAGAGAGGAAGAGAGGGAAGGAAGGAGGGAGGGAGGGAAAGAAGGAAAATGAAGATATTAAATTCAATGTATGCTTTTATGGGATGGTGACCAAAATAAATTAGCACTAGCTTTCTTAGTTTGAGAATATCTGACTCATTATAGTGGTAAAGATTTTTAAGTTTTCATAAGATGATTGTATGCTATTATTTACACTCACTGAAAAGTGTAGACCATTTACTGTCCTAATGTCCTAATGTTCAGTGAAGTATTTTAGCTAGTATTGTAGAATGAAAATTTTGAATTCTGAAATTTATGATCCTATCGATTAAACAAAAAGATGTAAGATTAGACTACCAACAAAATACAGCTAGATATTGAAGAACTTTGCATGTTTCCTTTCAATTACAGATTATACTCCACTTAATTAGAAGGAGGGATAGAGGAAGAGAGAAGAAATGATTGAAAACAAACATTAAGAATCCACAAAACAAACCAGCACCTCATAAATAAGAGCCTTTCCCAATAGAACTCTTGGGATCTTAACGAAACACTCACAATCTTTTTTTCCCACAGTGTCATTTTCCTAGGAATTCAAACTCTTAACTCTTTGGTATAGATAAATGTCTGGGGCTAGGGAGGTGATCAAATTTTGTTGAACTCATCCCTGATCCATGCATGTCTGGAGTATAAGCATATCTCATTTTGTTATTCTTCATGGCTATTTACTTTTGATTTTTTTTAATTCTTACCTTTTATCTTAGAATCTATATTAAGTATCTGTTCCAAGACAGAAGAGCAATAAGGGCTAGTCAATTAGGGTTAAGTGACTTGCCCAGGGTCACACAACTAGGAAGTTCCCAATGCCAGATTTGAACCTGGGGAACTCCATCTAGAAGCCTGACTCTTTATCCACTGAGCCACTTAACTGTCCCAGATATTTCACTTTTTACAAATTGAAGATTTGTGGTAACCCGTGTGGAGCAAGTCTATTGGCTCCATTTTTTCAACATCATGTCTCTGTGTCACATGTTGGTAATTCTTGAAATATTTCAAAATTTTCCTTATTATTATATCTGCCATAGTGATTTGTGATTGGTAATCTTTGTTATTACTTTTGTGATTGTTTTGGTATTCTGTGAATCCCAGTCATATAATCCAGAGAACTTAATTGATAAATATTGGTTGTGTTCTAACTGCTCCACCAACCATGCCATTCCCCATCTTTCTCCCTGTCTTTAGGACCCCCCACTCCCATTCCCTGAGACAACAATATTGAAATTAAGCAAATTAATAACACAATCAATGTAGCAAAGTTAATTGTTGTCTTATTTTGAGAAATTTCCACAGTAAACAGTCATCAACTTTGAGACAAGACTCTTCATCAGCAAAAAGTTTACAACTCACTGAAGGCTCAGATGATGGTAAACATTTTTTAGTAATAAAGTATTTTTAAATTAAGATATATACATTGATTTTCTAGACAAAATATGATTACACACATAATAGGCTACTGTATATAATATACGCCTAATTTCCATATACATTAGGAAATCAAAAGAATTGTGTGGCTCACTTTATTGTGATATTCACTTTATTGTGGTAGTCTGGAGAGGAACCCACATTATCTTTGGGTTATGCATATATTGTGTTTAGTTCTAGGTGTCATATTTTAGAAAGGACACTGATAAGCTATAAAATATTGGGAAGATGGCAACCATGATGGTTAAAGTTTTCAAAATCATATATATGCTCTTTTTGTAGTAGCAAAGTATTGGAAGTTGAGAGAGTGTCCATCAATTGGGGAATGGCTGAACACGTTGTGGTATATGATTGTAATGGAATACTACTGTGCTATAAGAAACGAGGAGATGGATGATTTCAGAAAAAACTTGAAAGATCTACATTAACTGATGCAAGTTAAAGTGAGCAGAACAAGAAGAACATCATACACAGTAACAACAATATTTAATGATGATCAACTGTGAATGACTTAGCTATTCCCAACAATACAACAATCTAAGGCTATTCAAAAGGATTCATGATGAAAAATGCTATTCACCACTAGGAAAGAAGTGATGGAGGCTGAATACAGATAAAAATATTTTTTTCACTTTATTTTTTCTGTTTTTTGGTTTATGTTTTCTTTTACAAAATGATTAATAGAGAAATATGTTTTACATGATTTGCACATGTATAGCCTTTATCAAATTGTTTCCTGTCTCAGAGAGAGGGGATGGAAGGGAAGATGGGAAAGAGTTTGGTTGTGAGCCACAGAGAATAACATAAAATGTGAATCCCATCAGATCCAGCTGTAGTTGATGGTTGTAACTACTCTACAACTCTTTTCATTAATAAAAGGTTTTACTGTATAATAAATCACTTTAATTTAAAAGAAAAGGAGGACTATATGGGAGGCCAATAAGAGAAACAGCCTCGAAAAGATAAAAATCTGAGACTCCTCCTTTGACCCCTTTTATGATCCATACTTTTTCTTATTGAAAAACATTATAGCCTTATTGGAAAACTTTAAGTTCCTAGCAAACCACAGTCAAAAGGTTAACATTCTCTGCTTTGGTCAGAAATGCAATTGCTTGGTTTCAGACAGCCAAGGCCAAATCTAGACAAAACCTCCTCCAGTGGGGGCTATTTGTCCCTGAGAAAAGTATCCCAGACTTAGTTTACTGATTATGAGGTGGCTATGATCCAACCTTGTATTTTATCTTCACCTTCACCTTGAAGCTACTGAAGCCACTGAGGTTTTTTGTGCTTTGATATGACATAATTTGTAATTTCTGTGCAACTGCAAAGTTCCTGTGTGTGTGTGTGTGTGTGTGTGTGTGTGAATTGGATTTGGAATGCAATATAAAAATAAAATCCTAAACTCATTTAGAGAGATGGAGAAGCAGTTATGAGTTAACAGTCAAGATTGTCTCCCATTTCTTTCTTTATCAACTAAGCCGTCCTTATCAGATTATCTGGAGATGAAAAAATAGCTTTCAACAGAACTTGAAATTTAAAAAAATTGTATCAGTTGTTTTCACATGTAATTGGGAAATTTTTTTTAAAATGTTTTAATTCATGTGAAAATTGCTTGAAAGAAGTAGAATTAGATCAGATCTAATCAACAAGCATGCATTAAGTTTTAACAATGGGCCAGTCATTGTACTAAATACTAGAGATACAAATAGAGGCAAAAGACAATTTCTGCTATCAAAAAGATCACAGTCTAATGAGGAAGGCAACATACAAATAACAAACTAGACAGGATTAATTGGACATAAGCTTAAAGGAAAAGCACTAGCATTAAGGGGAAATCAGAAAAGACTTCTTGTAGCAGAAGGGATTTTAGCTGGGATCTGAATAATGTCAGGGAAGGATAGAGACAGAAATAAGGAAGCTGAACATTCCAAGTATGGGGCAGAGCCAGTGAAAATATATTGAATTAGGGGCAGCTAGGTGGCTCAATTTGTCATAATCAAGCTCTAGGAGTTGAGAATCTCACCTTGACTGACAGGTGAAGACAGTTGGACATTGGAATGTTCCTGGAGGCCATGAGGACAGGAGGAAAGGCAGTTGGCCAGAAAGGATATAAATATCTTGGCAGCCCCCTGACAGGGACCCCTTGGACCCCTTTGTTTTTGGGGGACTTTGACTTTGCCTTGGCTGAGCCTTGCCTAAATTCTTGCTTTGGACATTTGATCTTGAACATTGATTGACCTGTGGATCCTCTGATTCTCTCTGAATTCCTAGATATTTAGGCACCTAAACCATCTCTAGATATTTAGGTATCCTGGGGGCCGGGGGAGGGGGTAATCCGGGAAGTGGGTAGGAGAAGAAGAGGGTGGTAAAAGGTGGAATTTCCTGAAGGCTGTAGCAAACAACTAGCAGTAAGAAGCTGAGAAAAACCATCATCAACATTTGCATCATCCAAACAGTTTGCTTACTCTGGTTTGGCTGTGGCCAGGCTGAGCCAGAGGAGGTGAAAAACAAGCCTAGCATTACTGAACAGCCTACAGTTCTGAGGAATTATTGTCATAGATTTAGTGATAGGGTCTCCTATTCCCCGACCCATTCCTGATCATTCCTTTCCCTTGTTAAACAACATAGATAAAGTTATTAAGTACATTCCTGGAGTAGTTATTCCATCGCCACTCTGGGGAGGGAGCAACGCAGTCAGATGAACATTATCCAAGGCTGAAAGACCCCAATACCAATAATCAATCAACCCCAGGTGGGACCTGAAAGGGTTACCCATCCATTGACCTTTAGGGATCCTGCCTGGGCAGTTATTATAACATCCAGCTGGGTGGCAGGACTCAGGTGTCCCTGCACCAGCCATCAGGGAACCAAACCAAAGCTTCCTCAGATCAATATCTCAGATTACTACTAATAATAACCAGCCTAATAGTGGTAGTATCCAGATTACCCCCCATTCTTTTATAACATACGGGAGGTCCTGGATTCAAATCTGACCTCATATACTTCCTAGCTGGGTGACCTTGGGCAAGTCACTTTGGCCTAGTCCTTACTGCTCTTCTGCCATGGAACCAATATAAAATATTAATTTTAAGACTAAAGGTAAGGGTTTTTTATAAATACTTTGAATGGGGAGATGGAGCACTGTGAGGAAGAAATATCAAAGAAGTCAATGCACTGGATTGTAGATTATGTGGAGGGAAAGAAGGTGGAAGAATCCTAGAAAGGTAGGAAGGGATCAGGTTATAAAGACTTTTAAAAGGATTTCATATCTGACCCTGGATATAATAGGGAGTCCCTGGAATTTATTGGATGCCATGGTCAGACCTGTGCTGTAGGAAGAGAACTTTTGGTCAATGAGTGGAAGTAGAATGGAGTATAGAGAGTTAAGAGGCAGGAGACCTAGAGGAGCCCAGTCTTGGGATGAAGAGGTATGTCCCAGGGAGATGGCAGTATCAAAAAAGAGAAGAGGACAAATACGAGAGATGCTACAAAAGTAAAATAATCAGGACTAATCAAATGATTGGATATGGCAGGGTGAGAGTGAGGAGTCAAGTTCATGAGCTCTGATGACTTGGAAGATCTTGGTGCCCTCAACTGTAACAGAGAAGTTAAGAGGGGTGAGTTTGAGGGAAAGATGAGTTCAGTTTTGGACAATTTGAGTTTAAGGTGTTTACAGGACATCTAGGACAAGAAGTAGATGCACAGGTAAGACTAGAGGCCAGGAAAGAGGTTAGGGCTGGATAAGTAGATCTGAGAATCATCTAGAGATGATAATTGATCCATATGAGCTGATAAGATCACAAAGCCAATTTGTATAGAGGGAGAAAGGGCACAGGATAGAACCTCAGGTAGCAGGAAAGATCCAAAAGAAAATCCAGCAATGGAAATGACAGGGTATACAGATAAAAGGAAAATTGGGAAAGAGCAGTTCAGGTACCTGCTGCTATTTCTGTCCAGGAGTACAGTGAGGGCCAAAGTACCTTAACATCCTCCAGAGAATATTTTCCCCTCTAGACATCCACTTGTTCCTTGTAGAGAGAGAGAGAGGACTCAGACTTAAAGTGGTTGTTAGAAAACATCTCCTTCATTCCCCAATCTGGGAGTTATACTTCCTGACCCAAAGAGACCTTTTCTCCCTTCAAGAAGATCCTACTGGGTGCAGCTGGGTGACTCAATGGATTGAGAGCCAGGCCCAGAGACTGGGAGCTCCTGGGTTCAAATGTGGCCTCAGACACTTCCTAGCTGTGTGATCCTGGGCAAGTCACTTGAACTCCATTGCCTAGCCCTTACCACTCTTCTGCCTTGGAACCAATATCTAGTATTGATTCGCAGATGGAAGGTAAGGGTTTAAAAAAAAAGAAGATCCTACCATTTTCACTTCTAGATGTGTCATAGTCAAGACATATAGTAAACTAGACCAATTGAGAAGGAGGGAATAGTTCTATGTGATTTTGTGTGAAATGCCTCATGTGCCTGTTAGACAAAAATTAAATAGCAATCTTTTAATCTTATTCAGGAATAACAAGAAGACGTAAATGAGGCACAGTGTTATACAGAAGTAGAGTAAGTTCAAAAATGAAAAAAATCATTTAGTAGTTATTTTGTCTCAATCAATCTGTATTTATTAAGCACCAGACACTGTGTTAGATGCTGGGAACACAAAACAAAAATGAATCAGTCCTGGTTCTTACATGTTATGGAGGTAGCCAATACATACAGAACAAATATAAAATACAGGGCTATCTAAGGATGGAGGGTACCAACAATTCTGGGATCAGGAAAGATCTCATGCAGAAAGGATGCTTGAACTGAATCCTGAAGGAAGTAGGGGATTCTACCAAGCAAGTGCAAAGCTACAAAGATGGGAGATACCATACCATGTGTGAGAATCAGGAAGAAAGCCATTGTGGAGACCCTGTGTCTTATAAGAAACTTAACTTTTGCTATGACAAATCCAGAAAAGAAATTGGTAGGAACTTCTGGAAGGGAGAAAAGGACTCCTTGGGTCAGAAAGTTTAACCTTTTGATTGGGGAATGAAGGAGATGTTTTCTAACAACCATTTTAAGTCTGAGTCCTCTCTCTTCACGAGGACCAAGTGGGTATCTAGAGGGGAAAATATTTCCTGGAGAATGTTATTGTACTTTGGCCCTCACTATACTTTCTTGTTATTTTTAGTTGTTTTATTCATATCTGACTCTCTGTGAAACCATTTTGGGTTTTTTTGGCAAAGATACCAGAGTGGTTTTTCATTTCCTTCTCTGATTCATTTTACACATGAGGAAACTGAGGTAAACGGGGCAAGTGAGCTACCCAGTTCACACAGATAGTGTCTGAGGCTGGATTTGAATTAAAGTCTTCCTGCTTCCAGGCCCAGCACTGTATCCATTGCACCATGTAGCTATGCATTATACCTTCTTAGTAAACATCTTCGTGTAAAAACTCACTTATGTAAGTTGATTAATTGATATATGTGAGGTGTTAACCTATCTGGGGAAAACACATCAGATGGGGGCTCATGAGTAGCAGTATGAGAAAAAATACCCTAATCCCTCCAGTTATCTTTGAAGTTCTGGTGAGAACAGTCCTTAGGGGAACCCCATACACCAATTTGGGTGATGATGAGAGAGTGAGCCCAATATCTATGCTACACAACCAGACTTGATTCCCTCGGTCTACAGGTTCCCCATGTATAAAGTAATAATCATTCCTATGTAGCTTTGGGTGTTGTAAGAGGGAAATTAAGGTATTTTATATATTTGATTTTAAAGTGTGGCCACCAGGAATCAACAATTCAGATTGATTTCGTAATTAAATCAGACTCAAGTCAGCATTGGGTTGAGGCAATTTATTTACAATTAGGAAGGCAAAGGCATAGGAATAAAGAAAAAGGGAGAGGCTAGTCCAGGCCTGTGAGAGAAGGTTAAAAGGCTAAAATAAATGAAGCTGCAAGCCACAAGGCTTAGCAACCAGAAAGGCTAGTGCCTACTTAAGGCAGAGTTTAGAAGAGGCCTAGGTAGGCCAAAGAAGTCAGCCTAACTTATCCACGTGACAATACAGAGTAGAAGCTGCCTGAGGTCTCAAGGGAAGTCCTTCAGCACCAAGTTTAAAGCGGGAACTCCCTCCACAGGAAGTAAACAACTTAAAGAGATAGTGTCTTTCCTCACTTCCCGTGGGTCCACCTCTAATTCAAGTGGACAAATGGCAGTCTCTACACTGATTTTGGACTGCCCAAAGGGCAGACCCTTGTTCTTGATTTGTTACTTATTGTCACGTGTGGGTAACTCGCCACCCCCCCCCTCCCCATTAAGGGAGGTGAGGATTACATCATTTCTATGCCTAGGATGAGTAGGGTTTTGACTATGAATGGGCTAGAGTTAATGCCATTTACACAGTGTAAAAGGGAATTCTTTGTTCTCTTTGAGTTTACCCTTGTGAAAGAGAATCCTTTATTCCTTTTGTCTATTTTGAGTTAACACTTTGGTTAACAATGACTTAAGCACCCCTACTTAGTACCTCATTAGACTGAAGACAGGATTAACTCTCCTTTGTCTACTTTTAAATTGAATCAACATTAGTACTAGGTGAGATTTAGAAAACTCATGCCCTTAGCTATGAATCCTTTTGATGAGAATTTAACCTTCAGAAGATGAGAAAGTTAATCCTACAGACACTGCCCCCTGGGCAGTGCTAGAAAATGTGGAAACTGTGATTGGCCCCTGTGAAAAGGGAAAGGGACAAGAAGTCACTATAAAAGCAAGCCCCAAACTCCCTCAGAGCAGATTTTCTTTGAGAAGATAGTCTGAAGATTGTCTTCTGGACATAAGTCTTCTGACTGGAGAGAGATTGAGGATTAAATTGTGGGCTTGGAGCTCGGCTTCAACTTAGACTCTGACTCCTGAACTATTTTGTTGCATGAGTGAAAGGCTGACTCCTTTCCTAGTTTCTGGAGAGACTAGCTTTCATCTTGGAAAAGGCTGCATGGTTACTCACCACCAGTCTTCCAGGTCGAAAGCTAATTAATGTCTGCCTGGATTAAGCAGACCCAAAGTAAACATTTAGATTGATTGGAGAGATGACCTCTCAAACCTCTTCACATTTCTCTACTTTACTGTTTCCTCTCCATTTTGTAAATATTTGTAATAAATTTCTAACTCAAGATATAATAAATATTGGTGACTATGTAATTTCATAAAATTAATGTTCAACCATTAATTTTAACTTTTACAAGAGTGAGTACATTGTATGCTGACCAGGGTATCCTCTTACTACTTTACCACCACAGGGACTTTGAGCACAGGGAAGAAGCAGACATGGAAACTATAGCTTGTATAAAGGTTTTGTTTTGAGTGAACAAATGAATTCTATTATTGCAATGAAGTAATGAAATAATGTAGTAAAATAAAGTAAATAGCCATAACTGAAACTAGGTCAAAGCCCCTAGGTCAAAGCCCCCCTACATTCTTGCTGAAATAGCTGAAACCATTAATCACAGAAGCTACAGAAGTTCTGCTTGAAGAACTACAGGGCTCCCCTGAGTCTGCTGACACCCGCCACCGTATCTGCCACCCCCTGAGTTTCCCTCCACCTCCTGAGCACCAGGCCGGAACCCCAAACATATATAATCTTCACTCGGACTATGCCCCCCTGGAATTCTTTTGCTGAGCTCCCCTAGAGAGCATTAGAAATAAAGACTTCCCTTTACCTGGATTGCATTGTCTCTGTGTGCTCCTTGGGTGGTGGTCCACTCGAACCCCAACATTTGGGGGCTCATCCAGGATGGACACGATGCCCCAAGGACCACCGGGACAGGCGAAACTTTCTCCCAGATTTCGTGATGACTTTCCTGAGGTAAGCAGTGTGTCTGTGCAGTGTGACTGATTGTGAGTCTGTGTATGGGGGGAAGACGGACTCTGGATGGACATATGGCTTAGTGGATGGATTAATTACCGTGCCTTCCAGGCGAGATAGAAGGACATCTTATGCCAAGTCCCCAGGCAAAAGTCCGATTCCTCACCTGTTTCTGAGTCTGGACCAATGACTCTTGCAGTTCCTATCTCCTGAGAGGGAATAGGTCATGAAAGTTGGGAAGCGAGTCCATTAAGACGGGTGGGAAGGGAGTTGTCTGAAAGCTTGGAGACAAAGATACGGAGCTTCGATACAGAACTTCAGGGGGTTGGAGGCTCCCTGTCCCCCAGGAAATAATTAGGGGGAGTCCAGAGTTTGAGTCTCTGGTGGAATTAAATTCCAGGAAGTCCAAGGTTTGAGTTTCTGGCAGGATTAGATGCCAGGAAGACCCGTAGTGGATGCACTATGGGTGTGGGGAAAGCAAAGGGCACTGGACCCCTTTAGAAGGGCACCAGGGAAAGCAAAGGAAAAGCATTTGGGCACTGGGTCCTTCTTAGAAGGACACCAGAAAAACAGTATTCCTCTCTCTAGGAAGATAGATTTAAGACTGCTTCATAGATAAGGCAATCTCTAAGAAACGGCAAATTTAAAAGTGACCAGAAATTTTTCCTCTCTGCCCCTCTTTTTAGAAGCAGCTGGCTCTCTCTCTCTTTTTTTGCTTCAGCTAGAAAAAACAGTTCTGTCATAGATTTTTTTTCCTTTTCCCTTTGAAAGGATATCTATTGAAGCATGAAGAAAGGTAATTGAGAAACAAAATTCATCATATGTCAGCCAGCTCTTTGCTAAGAGTTAACCCTTTTCTGACTCATTCTTTTTCCCAGAATTCTTTAATCATGGAGAGATAAATTGTAACAATTGATCCAAGTTCGGTGTGAATTCACAGAAAGGGTTTTTGTTTGTTGTTTTGTATGTCTGTCCCCTGTGTAGTCTTCTTTTGGTCAAACATGGACCAGAATGAATCAGTCCCCCTGGACTTGGTTCTAATCCACTATTCTGATTTCAAAGCCCGCACCCACAATTTGGGGGTGACAGTGAGATGGGGAAAGCTGCAAACCTTCTGTAATTCAGAGTGGCCCAGCTTTGGGGTCAGGTGGCCCCAGGGTGGGACATGAGAAAAATCGGTCATTTCTGCCATCCGAGCCTGCGTCCTCCTTCCCAACCCAAAAGGGCATCCGGACCAGATGCCATATATCCTGACATGGCAGTATTTGGCCCTAGACCCCCCACCCTGGCTCTGGCCAATTGTGGAGACATAGAACGTGAGTGCTGATCAACCTGCTCCCACTCAGGTCTTGGTCACACAGGTGAGTCAGTCTCCAAATTCTAACCCCAATAAGATCCAGAGTCTGCCCCCAGTTTTACCCACCCAAGATGAGCCTCCTCTGGACCCCCCCGCCCCTCGTTCTTCCACCACCATATGCTCTGGGATTCCCGCCTGCACTCTATCCTCCCTTACCTCCTCAGGGAGAGGAAAACGAGGTGGAGGCGGCAGGCCCCTTAGCAGACTTCCCCTCTCCTCCTGCATACCACACTAGGGGTTATGATCAGCGTGAATGCTAGATTCTGGGCCCCAAAGTCCCCTCCTCCACTACTGCCCTCCCAGTCCACGCAGTGGGCCCTATGATACCAAGGGGCCCCCTAGTCCATCAGTACTGGTCTTTCACTTCAAGTGATCTTTACAATTGGAAACACCAAAACCCACCCTTCTCTGAACAACCCCAGAAACTAATTGACCAAGTCGAGTCAATCTTTTTGACTCACAGTCCCACTTGGGATGATTGCCAACAACTCCTCCGTACCCTCTTTATCTCGGAGGAATGAGACCACATTTATGCCAAAGGGCGTAAATTTGTCCTTGGTGATTATGGTCGGCCCACCTCGGACCCAACCTGCCTTGCTGCTGTCTTTCCTGTCAACCACCCGGATTGGGACTTTGCCACGGAGGGAGGTAGGGAGTATCTTCGAACCTACCTCCAGACTCTCTTGGCCCGGCTCCAGGGAGCGGCCCGAAAGCCCACTACTTTGGCTAAAATTGAATCCATATGCCAGGGCCCTGAGGAAACTCTAGTGGCGTTTTTAGAATGCCTACAGGAGGCAGGATTTATTCTCCCCTAGACCCCATTGCACCCGCTACTCAGACCACGGTTCTTCTGGCATTCGTCAATCAGGCAGCCCCAGACATTAGGAGAAAGCTCCAAAAGTTGGACGAATTTGTCAAACAGCCTCTCTCTGACCTCCTCAAAATAGCTGAAAGAGTCTTTAATTCACGGGAAACCCCAGAGGAAAGGGCGGAGCGTTTCAGATGGGAAGATCTTGAGCATCAGTTGCAGCACAAAAAGGAGGAGGAGGAGGAGGAGAGGGAGAAAAAGAGACAGAAGGACCTCCAGATTTGGGAGGACAGATCTAGGAAACAGTTTCTGAAATGTCAACAACAAACAACCTGCATTCTAGCTGCCGCCCTCACTCAGCCCCGACCCCCAGATGTCCCTGGAGGGCTCCCCAGGGCCTTGAGAGGCTGTTTCCACTGTGGGGACCCAGGCCATTGGAAACACCAGTGCCATCAGTTTCAACGACGGGAGGGACCACACAGACCATGCCGGCCCCCATGGCACGGCTGGCCCTCACCGGCCCTCACCCTGGTAAAAGAGGATTGAAGGGGACGCGTCTTGGGCCCCCTCCCCGAGTCCTGGGTAATGGCAAAAATGGAGGGGAAATTGCTCCCTATGCTAGTAGACACGGGAGCAGAGCACTCGGTTTTAATGGCCCCTTTTGGGAAGTTGTCCTCTAAGTCATCCTGGGTCCAAGGCATGACCAGAGTCAACCAGTATCCCTGGACCAGCTCCTGTACTGTCGACCTAGGAACCCAAAAAGTCACTCACTCCTTCTTGTCATTCCAGACAGCCCCACGCCCCTTCTTGGGAGAGACCTTTTACATAAGATCGGGGCTCACATCCAGTTTTCTGCAGGAAAGGTTATGGTCACTGATGACTCGGGAACCCCGCTGCACATTCTGACCTTCTCCCTCCAAGACGAACACAGACTTTTTTCTAGACCAACATCTGAGGGTATTCCCCCTCATGTTCTCCCCTGGGTGGAAAAATTCCCCACCATTTGGGCAGAATGGTCAGGGGTGGGCCTCACCATCAATCAAGCCCCCATAGTGATAACTCTCAAGAGTGGGGCTATGCCAGTACAGGTTAAACAATACCCCATGTCCATGGAGGCACACAAAGGCATCCAACCCCATATTGCCCGCCTCTTAAAAGCCGGGATCCTAACACCCTGCCAGTCCCCGTGGAACATCCCTCTGCTGCCTGTCAAGAAACCTGGGGAAATGGACTACAGACCAGTCCAGGATCTCAGGGAGGTCAATAAACGTATTGAGGACATACACCCTACTGTCCCCAACCCATATACGCTTCTGAGAATCTCCACCCCTCCCTAATCTGGTACACCACCCTGGACCTTAAGGGCGCCTTTTTCACCCTCCATCTCGTGCCCATTAGTCAACCTATCTTTGCCTTTGAATGGTTTTCCCCCAAAGTCCAGTCAACGATTCAACTCGCGTGGACTCACCTGCCCCAGGATCTCAAACTCAGCCCTTCCTTTTTCAGTGATGCCCTGGCCAGGGACTTATAGCTGTTTCGTGAGCAGAACCCCGAGGTTACTCTCCTACAGTATGTTGATGACCTTCTTATTGCCACCCCAACTGAAAACTCTTGCAAGGCTGCAATGGAAGCCCTGCTCCATTGCCTTAACTCAGCAGGCTACCGGGTGAGCACCAAGAAGGCCCACATTGCTCTCACGGAAGTCTCCTTCCTGGGATATCGATTGTGAGACAAATTGCATTGGCTCGCCCCAGAAATGACCCAAACCACTCTTTCCATCCAAACCCCATCAAACCCCCAACAAGTTCGGGAGTTCTTAGGGGTAGTGGGGTATTGCAAATTGTGGGTACCTTGTTTCGCGGTCCTAGCCAAGCCTCTGTATGAAGCCACTCATGAGTCCCCCTCCTGGATATGGACCGCTGACATGGACACTGTTTTCCAGCGTCTCCACTCTGCAAATGCTTGAGGTTCCTGCTCTGACTCTTCCAGACCCAGACAAGCCATTCCAACTTTTCTTGGCAGAGGCCAGCTGAGTTGCCAAGGGAGTCCTCACCCAAAGACTGGGACCCTGGGATTGGCTGGTGGCATATTTGTCCAAGTGCCTTGATCCCGTGGCCAGTCTGCCTCCGGATCATAGCAGGGATAGCCCTTTTGGTTAGAGATGCCGATAAACTCATCTACAGCCAGCCTCTGGTCATTGCCACATTGCATGCAATAGAGAGCGTCCTTTGCCAACCATCAACCTGCTGGATCTCCCACGCCCGCCTAACACACTACCAATCCCTCCTCTTGGACGAGAGCCGCCTCTCCTTTTGGGTTGTGGCCGCCGTAAACTCTGCCATCCTTCTGCCTACCAACTCGGGAACTGGACCGATGCACTCCTATCAGGACATGCTTGTAGAATCCATCTCTGCCGGGCTTGATTTGAAAGACACCCCCTTGCAGAATTCGGACCTCATCCTCTTCACCAATGACAGTAGCTTTATCACCCCAGCAGGTCAACGGGCCAGTGCAACAGTTGTGAACAATGCTAGTAAGATTCTGTGGTGCACCTCCCTTCCCAACGGGATCTCTGCCCAGTGAGCCGAACTGGTCGCCCTAACTATGGCCCTGCGCTTGGCTAAAGGGAAGCGGCTGACAGTCTACACCAATAGCCAATAAGCCTTTGCCACCCTGCTTATCCATGCCCCAATTTACTGGGAGTGGGGATACGTCACCTCAGCGGGTAAGCAGGTGTCCCACCTCCAGGACATCCAGGAGCTCCTTGCCACCATCTGGGAACCCAAAGCGGCTGCCGTGGTATTACCCCAGGACATCAGTTGGGTATATCTTTAGAGGCTACAGGAAATCGGCAAGCCGATGAAGCAGCCATGGAAGCAGCTTTACAAGCCCCACTGCATGAGCTTGCTCTTTCCATGAATCAAGCAGGACCATGTGACCCTGGTACTAGTATCCCCTCCCCTCCATCAGACCCACCTCAGACCCCACCAACTTGGAGTGGGTCCGGGCCAAGTCAGGTCATGGGTCTGGCTCTCTGTACAAAGACCGGATGGCAATCTTCTCCTCCCACAGGCTATGGGCCAACTCCTCTCTACCCACCTGCACCACCTTACCCACATGGGAGCCACTAAGTTATGAACACTACTCCAGAAGGGGCAGGTTCCGCGGCTCCAACAGCTTTTTGGAGGAATTAGTCCAGAAATGTAAGACTTGTCAGCTGACCTGTGCTGCAAAAAAGGTCACCCATCTCGGAACTAGGCTTCGCGGCACTCACCCTTGTGAAAACTGGGAGGTTGACTTCACAGAGGTCAAACCGGGAAAATATGGGTTTCGGTACCTACTGGTTTTTGTAGACACCTTTTCAGGCTGGCCGGAAGCTTTCCACACCAACACCGAGATGGCTCAGGTAGTTGTCAAGAAACTCCTTGAAGGCCTAGAGACGGGAGGTCCTAGGTTCAAATCTGGCCTCAGACACTTCCCAGCTGTGTGACCCTGGGCAAGTCACTTGACCCCCATTGCCTACCCTTACCACTCTTCCACCTATAAGTCAATACACAGAAGCTAAGGGTTTAAAATTAAAAAAAAAAAAAAAAAAAGAAACTCCTTGAAGAAATCATTCCTAGATTTGGGGTGTCTGCCTCTCTGGGATCAGATAAAGGGCCTGCCTTTGTGTCCAAAGTAATTCAGTCTCTGACTAAGTCTCTAGGAGTTAAGTGGAACTTTCACTGTGAATATAACCCCCAAAGCTCAGGCCAGGTGGAACACATGAATCAGACCCTAAAAGAAACTTTGACTAAAATTGTCCTTGAGTCTGGCAGTGATTGGGTGACATTCCTACCCCTAGCCCTGTTTAAAGCTCAGAATACACCAGGTCCCTTATCCCTATCCCCTTATGAGGTTTTATATGAGTCTCTGTCTCCCATTCTATCTTCTTTCCCCTCCCCGGATAATAGCCAAGCCCCACAATTGCTTGATTTTGTTCTTTCTCTCTGCTGCAGCAGGAACTCTGGCCCTGTTTACAGGCTCAATTCCAGCCTCCCCCACACAATCAGCATTCCTATAAGCCGGGGGATTGTGTCTGGGTCAGGAGACATCGAAAGCGGGCCCTTCAGCCTTGCTGGAAGGGGCCATTTGTTGTCCTTTTTGCCACCCCTTCAGCTCTCAAGGTTGACAGGATTGGGCCCTGGGTTCATTATTCCCATGTTCGGTCTGCAGAACCTCTTGACTCCAAACCTGCCACCCGATAAACCCCTGAAGCTCTGCTTAATTCTCAGCTGAACCACTGCAAGCATGATTTCCTGGATGACTCTCTTCACCCTACTCCCCCTTACCCTACCTTTACCTGCTCCCAACCCCCACCAACTCTTTAAATGGGAGATTATACTTGGGGCAGACAACTGAGTCGTGGCCAAGAACATAACATCATCACTTCCACCTCAGTTTCAGATGCACCCTTGTGAACTGTTCAGACCTTTCTTACTTCCCTCTTCCAAAACACCTCTATTTTTGCCCAGAGTATAACTACAGAAACATCGCTGAGTTTTTTTTGTCCCCACTGGGGTTGTGTGTCCTTGTTGACCCCAGGTGTTGGCTCCCCACAGACTGATCCAGAACTCTCCCTGACTTATCTTGCCAGCGATCCTCTTCCCCTTTTGCTCACAGTCACCCTAGAGGCCTCTTTGGTATATTCCCTACCCCCCCCCCAACCCAGGGTTCTTGGATCTGTACTACCACCGGCCTTACCCCGTGCATTTCCAATTCCACCCTGGCACGGGTTGGGGAGGCATGCCTTTTGGTGACCCTATTACCCAGGATCCTCTATCACCCGGGGGAACAGTTCCACACCACTTGGGCCCAACAAGCCTCCTGCCCTCGCCTCACTTGAGAACCGGTGGTAGCTCTCACCTAACCACCATATTTGGGCTCCTGGGTATTGGAACTGGCGTAGCTTTGCTGGTCACCAAGGACGCTGATCTTTGATCTCTGCACATGGTGGTTAGGAATGACCTCCGGCATGTAGAAAAACCCCTGGAAGCATTAGAAAAATCCCCAACTTCTCTTTCTGAGGTAGTTCTACAGAACTGGCGGGGTCTCGACCTTCTCTTCCTGAAGGACGGTGGCCTATGCATAGCCTTAAAGGAGGAGTGCTGCTTCTACGCAGATCACACAGGCATAGCCTGAGAATCCTTGGCATGGCTTAAGAAAAACCTCGAAGTACGGGATAAAGCCCTTTCCTTAGAAAAACCCTGGTACCAACCAATTTTCCAATCATCCCCTTGGCTTACGACCCTCGTTTCCACATTGCTTGGCCCCACCTTAATCCTCCTCCTTTTATTAAGCTTTGGCCCCTGTATTTTCAACCGTCTGGTTCAATTTGTTAAAGACCGCATCGACACCGTTCAGCTCCTGGTCCTGAGGCAGCAGTATCACTGTCCAGCTGAAGGTCCTGAGGTCACAGTATCAACCCTCAGCTACTGCCCCTGAGAAGGATTTCTCATTATGACCAATCAGGAGTGAGGAATGAAGTAATGAAATAATGTAGTAGAGTAAAGTAAATAGCCATAACTGAAACTGGGTCAAAGCCCCCCTACATTCTTGCTGAAATAGCCAAAACCATTAATCACAGAAGCTACAGAAGTTCCGCTTGGAGAACTACAGGGCGCCCCTGAGTCTGCTGACACCCGCCACCCCCTGAGTTTCCTGCCACCTCCTGAGCACCAGCCCGGAACCCCAAACATATATAATCTTCACTCTGACTATGCCCCCCCTGGAACTCTTTTGCTGAGCTCCCCTAGCATGCACTAGAAATAAAGATTTCCCTTTGCTTGGATTGCATTGTCTCTGTGTACTCCTTGGGTGGTCGTCCACTCGAACCCTAACAGTAACAGAATTCTATTCCATGATGGGCAATAATATGACCCAGTTGTGGTTATCATAGAAGACAAAGCTTGAGATTTTATACAAGGAACGGGTCCTTGACCCTGTCTGCCCATTGGACCATGTTATGGAAAGATGAATTTTACTTTGCCCGGATAACCAATGGTACTTGTTGTTCTAGACTTGTGATTTCAGCAGTATGGGGAACTCTATGAATAGAAATTGCCTCTGTGGGAGCAACTTGGCAACCCCATCCTAATTTACAGGGTTAGAAACTTGCCTAGGGCACTGAGAGGTTAGATGTTTTGCCTGTGGCCACAAGTCATTTGTTAGTGGCAAGACTTGAAAAGTTTCTTTCTAACTCTCAGGTTGGCCCTCTATTTACTAACTGTCATGTTGCCTTTTTGCTGCAAAGAATGAATAAGAGATAAAGCAGAGAATGTGTTCAGAGGAGATATGAGAGGAGAGACTGTGGAGTCAGAAGCTTCACTTTAGGATAGAGGTGGGTAGCTTTAGCAATGTTGGGGAATCCAGCAAAGGGAAGAAACTGAAGCACTTTGGTCAGGGTATCTACTTACCACTAAAATGGTACTATATCCCTAAGATGGGGTCAGGCTCATAACAGATTCCAGAATTATCATTTCCCAAGGGTAGAGGGAAATCAGCAAGAGTTGCAAACCTAATTAATATTGGTTACCTATCTCACAGAACAGGACCCACTGGCAGAAATCATATTGCACTTGGTGACTAGAAGTCTGCAAAGTAATGAACTGGTTCGTGTAGTCTAGCCTTAGTGTGCTATGCCAGAGGCAGAGAACTGTCCAACTAGTCTCTATGAGGAGAACATAATGTCATAATAGAGGTGCAGGCACCTGTCTGAGAATGCTGTTTCTTTGGGCATAGGGAATTGTGCCAGGTGGCAGCATGGATGGTAAGGCCTGGTAACAGGCATCTTTTGCCTACTTCTGGTGAATCATCTAGTTGGTTTGGCCTAGATCAATTACCTACAAAGTTTACAGTTTATAAGAAGGACTTTTGGGGTGACTAATTTGCCAGATTTCCAAATCTTTTTGTTCATCTGCATTAGCAAAATGCCACCTGACTGTAGAGTATGGACTCATAGAAGTTGTTGAAGGTCATAGAATCATGGAACTGAAAGCCAGAAAGGATCTCAGTAACCACCCAGATGAACTCATACTGGAAGACATCTCTACAATAACATACCCAATGAATGGCCATCAATTTTCTTCTTGAATACCTCTAAGGAAGAGGAACCCACTACTTTCTGAAGCACTCCATTTTACTTTTGCACAATGCTAAGAGGAAATTTTGTTGTTGTTGTTGCTGTCTTCTCCCAAATTTGCCTCTTCCTAACTTCTACCCACTGTTCCCTGTTTTGCCCTATGGATTCAAACAGATGAAATCAAATGCCTTCTCCAAATGGCAGCCATTCACATTCTTGAATCCAGTTCTCCTGTCTTTCTTGAGTCTTCTCATCTCCAAGCTAAACATCTACATTTCTCTCAAATGTTCTACATATGACATGGACTTATGGACTTCTATCATCCTAGTTCCCCTTCTCTGGATGTCTAACTCCAACTTAACAATGTCCTTCTTAAACCATGTTAAGAATGGGCACAATAGTCCAGAGATGCTCTGTCTGGGGTAGAGCACAGGTCATTATTTTACCATTTTAATTCTTGAAGCAAGGCTTCTATTAATACAACCCAAGATGCCTTTGAGGTTTTTGGGGCCACAACATCACATTGTTGACTCATATTGAGCTTAATAGTCCACTTGTGAACTTTTCTTTTTAATCCAAGTGTATCTTTACTGTTATACCTATTGAATGTCATCTTATTAGATTCAGCTCACTGTTCTAGCTTGTCAAGATCTTTAAGTGTCCTAATTCAGCCATCCTTTGTGTTGGTTATCCTGTTCTGCTTTATGTGACCAGCTAATCTTTCAAGCATGCCATCTATGCTTTTTATCAATGTCATTTGATAAAATTCAATAGCACAATGCCAAGCTAAGATCCCTGGAACACTTCACTGGAGACTTCTTCAGGTTAACACCAAACCATAGGCAAGTTCTCTTTGAAATTCCAAAAAAGCAATGTCTAGTAATCAATATTGATTAAGTTGATAAGCATACTGAACACATTTCAGGTTCTCATGGTTAATAGGAATGATGATGGAGTGCCACATCTCTTCAAGATGATGCTTCATACCCCAAATGCATAGTTTATGGCTTATTGCCTCTTCTTCCATATTGCGTAGCTCTTCTCTGTTTTATTCAACTTTTGAAGAAGTATTTGCAGGACTGGGGAGTAAAGAAGGATGGTGTAGTTTGTGAAAAGCAACATGGGATACATCAAAATGTCTGATGACCTGTTCAAGTGAGCCTGGATATATCAAGGTACAGACATGGGTAGATTATTTTTTTTATATTGTTGGGTGTATTTTCTACATCTTGGAGTGTTTCAGAAAGTTGCTTAGAAGGACTAAAAACACAGAAAACATATAGAAATTCTGATGGGAGAGATAAATGTCCAGCTGTCAGGTTTTTTTTAAACTCTTACTTTCTGTTTTAGAATCAATGCTGTGTATGGAGGTTAAGTGACTTACCCAGAGTCACACAGCTAGAAAGTGTTTGAGTTGCTTGACCTGGCTCTCTTTCCACTGAGCCATCTAGCTGTCCACTTGGTTTGGTTTTAAACAGAAACTTTGATTGTTTGGGGTACAGTCTCAGGCCTGGGAAACAATACTCTGACTATCTGGAATTGGTGATAAAATGACTATTAGTTGCATAATCATACCACCTCTGTAAGACTAACTTGTCTACCTGACTGTGCAAAAAATACCTCTAGGGTCTGAGCTTGGACTCCATCTGCCAACTGTCCCTGGACCTCAAGACTCACCTGGGCAGAGCAGAGTTGGTGCACAATGTAGGTCTCCTTCTGTTAGCACCATTATGGCTTGGGCCAGCTGCTAACTTGGTCAGGACTAAAACTATGCAAAAATAACAGAGCAGGAGCCTGGGATGCATTGTACCCACTGGTGTAGGGCATCTGGGTAGCATTTCTTGGGATATTTATAGAGGAGGAAGAAAAGTTGTTACCAGTGCCTAGTAACCTGGGTACCTTTAATGCTGGTAAGAGGAATGGGCTGTTTGCAAAATGAAAGTTAGCCCTGGGGCTTGGAAGTGAGTCTGAGTTATTCCTCAACTGGCCATTATTCTAGTGTCCCCAGTGTATAAATGGATGGGGTGATAGCCAAGAAAAGAGCTAGAAAAGATGTTAGAGGCTATTAAAATCAATACCCTAACCCTCATCTTAGAGATGAGAGAACTGTCAAGTTAAGTGACTTGTCAAGGGTCACACAGCTAGTAACTGATGTGGAATTTGAATCCAGGTGCCCTATCCCTTACACTTCTCTGTCTCAAAGGTAGTGTCTATATGCTCCTTCCCTAAATGTTCATTGTCCTGCAGTGGCACTTGGTATTGTCCCCCGGTGGCAAGGGGATCAGCTTTTTGCTAAGAGTATATAACTAGATAATTGCAGCTAAATTTCTGACATGGTGTTTGTTCTTGAGGGTATGCCTGAGAGATAATAACTGTAGACAGCATTTGCAGAAACGCAAGAAGAATGACATCAAAAGCTGGATTATATAATGGCAGCCATCAGATCTCCAGCCAAATGACTCTTCTAGCTTTCAAAGTCAATCCTTTCCTTCCTCCAAGGTGGCGAAACCTCAATGTAGCCAGTTCCTTGGTGGTCTTAGGAGATCCAGATGTTTCTGCAATGCTACAGTATGAGCCTTCAGCTGAGGCATCTGGAGTTAGGAGCTTCAGGGCAGCAAGGGTCTTCATCATTGCTTGACACTGGGGAAAGGATTGGTTGGTTAGCAAGATTCCCCAAAGGGCAAATGCCTGTGCTGATTAATGACAATGAACAATTCCATAGGGAGACAACAAGGCACGACTCATGTACTTCTATAAGAAAAACCAGAAAGCCCAGATTGAGCTGAAGATTTCTCTGGTAACAAACCCAAGTGGCTAGTCTGGGTTCCACTAAAAAATCTGGAAAGCATTCAGAGGAGGGCCAACAAGCTAGTGAAGGGACTCAAGGTTGTGCCACATTGAAGGAATTGTTGAAGGAACTGGGGATGTTTCATCTGTAAAAGAGAAAGTAGGCTAGTTCTGTTTGGCCCTACAGGAAATACAAAAAACAATGGATTGCATAGGGGCAAACTTTGTCCAAGTAATAAACAATCAGAACTGTCAATTCAGTAGAATATTTATTAAAATGTCCTGTATGGGAGCAGCTAGGTGGCTCAGTAAATTGAGAGCCAAGCCTGGAGACAGGAGGTCCTAGGTTCGAATTGGACTTTGAATTTTTACCTACTACGTGACTCTGGATAAGTCACTTAATCCCAATTGCCTAGCCTTACTGCTCTTTTCCCTTGGAACTCTTTGTACTGATTCAAAGATAGAAGAGAAGGATTATTTTTTAATTACCATGTACTAGGCACTAGGAATACAAAAACAAAAAAATGAAATAATCCTTGCTCTCCAGGTACTTACATTTTATTGATAAGATACAGCTTGTATACAAGTTTTTTTTTCCATCATAGGATGTGTACCTCAAGGAAGTAGTTTCTCATCAATCAAGGTCTTAAAGCAGAGGCTAGCAGACCACTTGTCAGGGATGTCATAGAAAGGATTCCTGTTTAGGAGGGTATGACCAGGAGATCTTTAAGGTCCCTTCCATTTCTGAGATTTTATCCATGGAGGTTAGAACCATTGTAAAATGGACAGGGTCAGCATAGAATCAGTTTCAAAATAGTACAAGATATTGGTAAATAGCAACTTGTCTCACCTAACAACAGGCCTTTAATTGTGCCTTTTCCTTACCCAACTCTATTCATGCCACTGTTGGCCCAAATAGAAATAATCTTCTCCCAAATAGGTTTTATTATCCTTTCAAGGTACTATTTGAATTTGAGGCATGTGGGAAGCCGTTTGATGTATTAAAGCCTTTGGAGAAATAGGATCAAATTTAGGGCCTGTTATCTGGATTCCCTACATGACCAATCCAGACTGAGGCAGTCTTTGTGTTTGGTTCTGGTCACCTGAGCCCCGAAAAGCTCTGGTACCAGCAGGTAGGTTAATCCAAAATCAACTTGATCCCTCCAAGAGGCTATTAGGAGTCATTTAGAGAAACAGAGTCTGTAACAGATATTTTATCTGGATCCCATTACAAAATCATCGGCAAGTAAAACTGTGTATATGATTTTTATGCACTGCATGTCAGGAATACAGACAGAATGGGCCATCTAAGATAAAAATCTGAGGCTCCTCTTTTGACTCAGTTTTGATCCCCACCTTTCTTAGAACTCCTATTGGAAAACTTTGAAGTGGCAGACCAGCATCTACTGAGTTAATGATTCCTCTCCTTGATAATTAAGAAGCTTGAACCCTAACAAACATTACTTAAGATAAGACTGCATCCTTAGATAAGTATAGCACTTTCAGTCTTGACTATATTTGTCCAGGTGCCTATAATCCTGGA
The DNA here is from genome assembly GCF_016433145.1 of Gracilinanus agilis. Lineage (NCBI taxonomy): Eukaryota > Metazoa > Chordata > Mammalia > Didelphimorphia > Didelphidae > Gracilinanus > Gracilinanus agilis. The sequence continues at coordinate 629,883,126 of NC_058132.1, forward strand.
AGACAGAACTCAATAAGTGAGCATCTCCATAAAAATATTTCCTCTCCCAGAATTATCCCTACTAATTGATGGTTGAAATTTGACCATTTGTCTTTGCACCTTTATTCTTTAGACTTCAATGGATTATGTGTGATTTATTACCCCCTTGCAACGGTGACTCTTTTTGTGTTCTTTGTTTGAAATCAGTATATAATAAACTCCCAAGCCCGCAGAATTCGGAACAGCATGGGCTAACCACTAGTCTAGTTGTTCTCATTTTCTTTCTCCTGCTTTAACCATCCTGTGCCACCACGCCACTCAGGACCCCAAAAAAATCATATAGAGGCATGGCTGGCTCCCTATAGAGGCATGTAGACACACAGAGTAAAGATAAGAGGCTGGAGCAGAATCTATGGGGCTGCAACAGAGACAAAGAAGGAAGGAGTAGCAATCATGATCTCAGACAAAGCTAAAGCAAAAATAGATTTGATTAAAAGGAACAAGGAACGTAATTACAAAGTACTTTTTGAGATTTGGGCATCATGGACCAGAGATCTATCATGTCTTTGTCAGCTTTCAACTTCCCCTCCTTCTAACTTATGATAAATTTGGGGAATGAAGGAAAATTATTCCTTCTTTCAAAATTTTTTGACAAATTGCTTTTGAAGAGACCATAATATTACTTGAGCCAGGCAGTTCTTTACCATCATCAGAAGATGGTGAAGCTTCTGCAATTGTGACCAGTTCTCCTCAAATCTTCCATAGTGTTTAATTTACTAGTATAATTGGTATTAAATTGTATATTTAATATTATAACAATTAAACTTCCTTATGCTGTCTATATAACAAACCAATTTGTTCATGAAATCTTTCATATTCTTAATCCACACTAGTGGGAATAGCTTCTGCTTCTTAGGGTGAGGATAAAATAAGTACTTTGCAAACCTTAAAAAGATCTATGTAAATTCCATAAAATAATTCTCATTACTATTATTATCATATTAATTATATGATTATCATTATTATAACATTGGTTGAGTATCTTTGATACCATTAATAATAGACAGAAAGATGATTTAAAATATCCTCTGCTGTGAATCTTGTTTTATTAGAGTGAATTCTACAATGATTCAGTAATGAAACAGTTTTATTGTCTCCCCTACTAGTAGAGAATGTAAATTATATGAATCTAAGAACAGCATCTTATTCTTTTCATCCTATAAATGTACACAAAGGAGATGAACAATAAATATTCGTGAAGTTGGATGGATGTGAATTGAAGCAACATGATCACTTTTTGGTTATGTTGCAGATGGATTAAGTTAAGCAAATGCCACAGATTGGTTATGGAATTGATATTTGCTAATAACTTACTAGACGCCTTCTGGCTAGTGCTGAATTTGAAAACTGCTCAATTTCTTGGTATTGTGTTTTCCCCAAACCTCTAGAATATATCTATTCAGAGATAGATATAAAGATACATGCACACAAAAGCTAGCATATAACTGATCACATTTTGGGGAAATAGTGGAGGGAATCTTGAAAAGAACAAGGGAATAATTATATTGAAATTAGAAAATCTAAATGAATAAAGGACTATCTTTTTAAGGTTTGCAAAGTACTTAATAAATGATAACTCATTTTATTCTCATCCTAGGAAGTATAGGTTATTATTATCCCCACTAGAATGGTATTAAGAATATGAAAGGTCTCATGAATAAATTGGTTTGTTATGTAGACAGTACAAGGATGTTTAATAATAAAAGATATGGGTAACATTCCTCATTTTAGGAGTAAAAAACCATGCCTATTAATGCTATTTAAAGATGATCTTTTTTCCAGGTTAACGATGGGCATCTTATATTAAGTACATGTGCAAAAGAATAACATAGAATTTAGCTAATCAGTAAAAGTGTTTTTCTACAAGTCTGTTGACTGATTAAGTGGTTTTATCATGGACCTAGAAAGTTGGCTCTCATCTAATGCTGAGTTTATTCTCTTACAATATTTCTTAATTCAATCAAAAAACATTTATTAAATGCTTATTATATGAAAGGAATACATATGAATAGCACATATAGGAATGTGTGTATGTATATGAAATATACATATATGCCAGAATGTGTATAAAATTCTCTATCTATCCATCCATCCCTATCCATCCATCCATCCATCCATCCATCCATCCATCCATCCATCCAACTATCTATCCATCTTTCCATCTATTCATATCTCTCTCTCTCTCTCTCTCATCTATATCATAAGCTGAATGACCTAGCGGAGAGAGGGTCAGTTTTGGAATCAGAAAGATCTAGGGTCAAATCTGGCTTTTGGCTATGTGACCATTTATATTTTCAGTGACTGACAATTCCCTAAGACTTAACTCAGACAAGTTGCTTGATGTACGTGGGTGAAATGAGGTTTAACATTGAGAATTCCTTATAAAAATGTCACATTAAATAAAGACCAAAAAAAATAATGTTCAAGACACTAGCCAAGGTTTGGGGATACAAAGAAAGAACTGAAAGTCTTTGCCTCCATAACATGCTTTAATTTGCTTTGAATGTGTTTGAGACTATTATTGATAAATGTTAAGATATTTTTCAACACTCATATCTCTTTTCTATCCTACTACCATACCTAGGCTAGGCAGAAAGATTTTAATATTCTAAGAGGCATCATTGACTTCAGTCATTTATTCAGTGAAAGAAACATAGCCTCATGGACTGATACCTTCCATGAGATCCACTATTTCCAGAAGCAGCCCACTTTGGGGTATCTCTCATTGTTAGAAATATTTTCCATAAATGGATCCAAATTTGTCTCCTTGTGGCTTCTGCCCACTACTCCTAGTACAGTCCCCTGAGCCCCAGTAGAACAAGTCTAATGCTTCTCCCACATGACAGTCTTTCATATACTTAAAGATGGCTGTCATGTCTTCCTGAGGTAAATATGTCCAATTCCTTTGACTGATTTTCATATGGGATGAATCTAAGACCCTAGCCATGCTTATTGCTCTCCTTTGAACTCTTTCTGTCTAAACAGTTTCCTTCCTAAAATATTTAAACTAGGAAGATCAATTCCCAGTGTTCCTCCCAAAAAATGGAGGATAAAAAGTTGGTGGAATATTTAATGATTAGGAGCAGGAAAAACCCCAACAACTTTACATTTGAGATCATTTCATTGGCCCTATCTCACAGGACCTTGAAGAGGTCACTTGCCACATATCCCAAGCCTATAATTCACGTGAGAGACTTGCTCAACAGAAGATGAATCCCATGGGGATTGGTAATCTTGCTTTGGCAAAAAGATTTACAGAGCAACTGAGGAGTTAGGTAAATAGATGCTTGCCATTTAATTAAGGAGAGACTTAGATAATGCATGCATGTATTTTATTGTTTTCTCCTATTATATACAACCTTAATTTGCATTTAGTAGTAGGTAGGATGGATTGCAGACATTGTACAGAATGGAATTTTAAAAATAGGCACATGAAAATATCCTATATAAAAAGCAAATCGTTTCAGACTATTAAATATTTTGTTTTCTGTATGAGCCAAGGTAGAAAGCATATTAGAGACCTAGACACTATGGAATCTTCACTTTACTAACCACTGGTTGGTCTTCTGTCACTTCTGAGGCTTAAATAAACATATAGCCTGCTATAGTGTCCGATTTTCTACTTTTTTTATCCAGTGACAAATGGTTTTGGTTATTATTGCTTTATAGCACAATTTGAGATCTGGTAGTGCTATTCTCTCTTCATATCTTACTTGGTTTCTCCTCCCATCCTTTACCCCATTTCTCTTGCTTTTCTGGACTTCTTTTTTAAGACAAAATGAATTTTGATAATAATTTGTCTCGTTTTGTGAAGTAACCCTTCAGTAGTTTGATATAGCACTCCATCTTTACATAACAAGGTGTTGGAGCAAGCCCAGATCATCTAAGACAGTGGGATCTGTTTCTGAAAGAAAATCTTGGGTTCCACTATCATGTGAGTGGAAAAGGTCTCCTTGATTGATTGTGTGGCTAGAACAGGCTATGTCTTTAAGAACTGCCCTACTGGGGCTTTGCTGCTATTTCCAGAAAGGGTCAAGTGCAGGCTTCATGAACTGACTGAGGAGGGAGAAAAATTAACTTCTTCTTTCCATATTTATCCCTTGGCCCTGCAAAACAGATTTGCAATTTTGTTTTGGCTTGTTTGGTTTGTCCTTTTCAGTTCTAGGTGCAGGTGGTGAAAACTCCAATTGTCCCGGGAGCCTGAGCCATGGCGACCTTTGGAGGCAAGGTTTCAAGCTGAATGTGCAGCCAGCTAGCCCAGCAAGGAAGCTGCCAGAAGCCAGGATGCCTGGGATTCAAGTCCAAGGGAGGGATTTGGAATTTGGGACTGGGCTATAGAGGAATTGAGCTACACTGTGACTTAATCTCCTGTCTCTCCCCAGAGTATGAAAAGATTTGGGGAGAGGGGGGTGATTATACCTCTAGATGTTGGGGAAGGAAATGGGATATTTGTTTATTCTTACCATTTTTTAAAAGTGAATATAAAAATTCCTTTGTAAAAGCTAATCCAACTGTTAAGTGGTTAAATGAGCTGAGATGTAGGACATCCCCTATAATTGGTGGAATACCACTTGTGGGGGGCTAGAGCCAATGGCAGAAAGCCTACACAGCCCCAAATGCCCTGATGTTTGCTGGAGGACGCTGAGAAGAGTGAAAGGTAATGTACAAGGCTTTATTCTTATATATTCATTTTAACTGGATGAGTTTCTTATTCCCCTATTGTCTATTAAAACAATCATCATACAAAGTGAAGTTTCCTCTTGCCTTTCTGTCTTCATCATTGCAACATGTAAGGCCAGTGTTAATGAGAAAACTGTATCTATCACCTGCAAAAAAA